>NW_025764522.1:0-62736 GCF_021365365.1 Ilyonectria robusta
GATTAAACGACTCTGGCGTCAGGGTCTCACGCTCTTCAACCACCATGTCCAATCCCCTTTCGTCCAACGCAGCCGTCGGCAGCGCGTCCTCCACCGCCGACGACTCTGGTGAGCAATCCTGCTGTGGCCGGCACTGCCCCTCATGTTCCTCAGCCCGACCCGCACCTGGCCATTCCAGCGTCCACAATCACTGCTAACACGAAGGCGCCGGCCAATTTTCCTCCTCCCAAGACGGACAAGCCTCGCCCGCACGTTTACGGCACCTGTCAGCGCTCCTTCGCCCGATTAGAACATCTCAAGCGACACGAGCGCTCCCACACCAAGGAGAAACCCTTCGAGTGTCCCGAATGCGCACGATGCTTCCCCCGCCGCGATCTGCCTCTACGTCACCAGCAGAAACTACACCAGACCTCGACGTCGTCGTCACGTCCCCGCAATCGTCGCGACACTGCTAGCGGCGTCGCCCCCGGCCAGAACCGAGCTCGCAAGATTTCCCAGGCGGCTGTGAGCTCAACAAATGCCTGCTAGCTGTCGCCCCCCACACACACCACCACAGCCCACTAAAACACAACTGCCCACACGCCCATATATACGGAGGTCCATTTCAAAAGTCTTTGCTCACGCTAAGGACGCCACATCCTTTAATCCCTGTCAGGTACTTGACAGTACATAAGACGTAATGTAGCTACAGGTGATTGCCCGCTGATGACAACTATCACTTTAGTGGCTTCAGGGGTGAGGCAAGTACAACTTAGCGGGCTTGAGTCGCTAGAATATAGAGCTTCTTAGCGCACTGGCCTACGCTCAATGTACTTAATGTATATTACCTAGGAAAAAGCAATGTGTGGCTTGGGCGCGAGCAAAGACTTTTGAAATGGACCTCCGTATATAGTATGGAAATTGGGTTCAGATTTCAGTGGACGTTCAGTTGGAAGTTGTTAAGGAGCACGTAAATATTTCGTCTCAGAAAGGATAACTTTGGACATCTTTCACACTAAAAAACTAGACACAGCTGAATATATAAGGAACCAAAGCTATTTAAAGCCCTCTTTTATTAACGCAATACTTTAAAGGTATCTTATTCGCGTTTCAAACCCTGTTATGTTATCAGAGCTCCGTCTAGAGTCCGGGTTGGGGCAGCGGCCCAAGAAGGGCACGGCGGGGACTTAGAGGGAAAAAAACCAAGGTAGATTCTGCACCTTTAAATTCCACAATAAATTAATAGCATCGATATACACTTTGCAAAGTAGATAGCCAGCTTAAGCGGATCCAACTCTATATACTCTCCGTACCGGCCTTATTTTTATTTTCTTTTTATTCTTTCTATTGCCTGTAGAAGTGTATAATATAGGGATAGGTCCATTCCACATCCTCGCAACACTGACGACCTGCAACTCTGGAACTTTGCCATTTTATCCCAGACCGGATTACCTAAAATGTCCAATCAAGACTCTAGCAAGAAGTCCGCTTGTTGGACCTGCCGGCTCCGCCATAAGCGGTGCGATGAGCAGTGGCCCATTTGCACACCATGCTCCGAGTTGGAAATCACGTGCCACTTCACCCAAGAACGTCCGGCCTGGATGGACAACGGTCTCAAACAGCAACAAGTTTCCCAGCAGCTGAAGACCGAGGTCGCACAAAGCGCAAAGCGGCGTCGAGGGCTTGCCAAGATGGGGCATATCGCTGCCGGCATTGCGGGTATATCAAGCCCGGCGCAACTCTTCACTTCGCCGCCATCACGGGATGATGCTCATGGCGGAAACTTGACCCAGCATCGTCCTCCTATAGGGCCGGCACCAGAGGGCCGAGACAATCAATGCAGCAGAGAATTCAACAATCCTCCAACCTCCTCTGATATGCATTCCTATGGAGGACCCCCAGCACAAGGCCGTCACAATGTCATCGATTTACAAAACCCGAGAGAGTTCAGTGGAGCTGAGTTATCCGTGATGCACATAGGTTTCATCATGACGTACATAGACTACGTGTTTCCTCTCTTATATCCCTTGTACCGGCCTTCGGTGTTGGAAGGTGGGCGATCATGGGTCCTTGCACTGGCAATGCCAAGCCAGAGTTTTTCCAACTCTATCATCAGCCTCTCTTCATACTTTTTCTCTGTCATCCCAGTAGAGCACGGTCCCGGGCACCGCGAATGTACTTCGACGGCATGGGACATGGTTCGCGAACAATCCACTCAAGCCCTGAGCCAGGTTCGAAAGGATATCCAGAGTCTTGTTCCTGACAGGATTGGTAGCTCCTTATCAGACAACCTCACGCTCCTGGCAACAATTGTCCAGCTTCTCATTTTTGACGTCCAAGTCCCGACCTCCACCAAGTGGCAAACGCACTTCGGTGCTGCTGTCAGTTTCCACGAGCAAATTATCGACCGCTGCAAGCGAGAAACCAGTCTGTCGGCTGGTTTGAAGGCTGCTCTTCAGGTCATTAAGTCTGCATCTGTACCGATCTATGTCGAGCTGGGGGCGTTTCAATTTTATTCCAGCGTCCTCATTTTCTGTGACGTTCTCGCAAGCACAGTAACCGGGGAGGTCCCAAAACTATACGGACATTATTCTGAACTTCGGGGAGTTCACGCAGAAGATGCGGTGTTTCTAGACACCAACGCGATTACGGGTTGTCAAGCATGGGCGTTGTTACTGGTCGGCGATATTGCAGCTCTGGGAGCATAGAAGAAAACTGGCACTGCGAGCGGACTATTCTCAAGGGATGAGCTCTCATGTAGAGCCAATGAGATTTGCGAACGACGAAAATTAGGCCTCGACAGGCTTAACCGAACAACACATTCCTCAAAGAACTCACCCTCAACCCGACCGAGCCGACCAATTGAGGCATTGCTGGAGCAGTCGGAATGCTCGTACGGACTTCGACCATTTGCGCCGAACAGACTATTTCAGATTACACAAATCTGGTCCGGCGCTGGCCATATCTATCTTCTCATCATCGTCCACGGTTGGCAGCCCAAGAAGCTTGAGATTCAACACAGCGTTTCCAACTGTATTGAGCTTTTGCAGGAGGTGTCCTCGCCAAGCTGGTTACGTTCACTCCTCTGGCCGCTTTGTATTGTTGGTTGTCTAGCACCCGAAGAGAAACGGTCGATTATCCAAGAAAGATTCTCTTTTCTTGGGGCTCTTGGAAATCTTGGGACTGTTAGAGAGACAATGCAGATCATTCAGGCTGTCTGGGCTCGAGAGGATCTAGCAGCCGATACCTGGGATGTCGCCGCGTGCCTGAGAATTTTGGGTCACAATTCGTTATTGATCTAAAAGAATGGGCAGGCGTCAGTCTCTTACCTTTGCAATTATACGCAGTGATAACACAATAAAATGGACATCTAGCACCCGCCGAGATGTCAACATGAAGTACAATCTCGGAGTTGCTATCCACAGCTCTTCGCCACAACCAAGGCTTTCCTCGCTAGCGTATTTTAAGCTTTGTATAGGGTTTTTAGATCCCATTAAGAAGCCCCCTTCGGATAATTCTTGAGTAGAACGTTAGCGGCGAGGACAAGGCGTTTCCATATGGGCGTGTCCAATTTGGTGGCGTAGTTCGGGATGTAATATACCATGGCGAGTCCCTTGGTTCTCGTCAAGATCATCGAGATATCGTGGTTGTAGCGGAGGCCGACTGCCATTGCTTTGTTATACCGGTTGACAAGCGGGTAGTTCTGCCGGATCTTGGGTAGGCCGTCCTCCGTGAATCCGGTGTCCTCGACGATCTTCCAAGGCGCTTTGAACCGACAAGCCGTCCGCTTGTGTTTATCTGCACCTTCTCCGACGAGTCCTTTTAGACAATAGGTACTAAATATTACGATACTTTCGCCTGGCTTACAGGTATAGCCCGGCCGCCGAGTGTTAGATCGTCATTGTTAGATGCTGGCTTGTTGCCTTAACGGTTAAGCTTTAATAATCACAAGTACATTTGTATGGAGTGGTAGTACCAGCTGCATTCTCTCCTGTAGCAATGCTGCGAGAAACCATTGCCATCAGTCTCGGCCTTTTTCTTGTTGCCGTCCGTCATCTATTTGCTTCCACCAACCAGGTTACGCGACAGCTCTTCCACGTCCTCGCCACCGCAAAGCTCGCTTCCACTAACCGCAGCTACGGCAACCTTGCAACCAACGAGGCGACCTGAGGTGTCGGGGTGGGTAATATTGATTTTTGCACTCACTGCTTGCCCAAAATAGACCATGCAGCAGGGTTCGATCCTTTGGAGCTCCTTTAATTGGCCAGGCTACTCAAAACCTGTCTCCGGCCTCGCATTACTGAAGGTCCTTGTTGCAAAATCCATCGACGAGGATATTTAAACCACTCACAGAACCCCAACATGTGTGAGCTCTAGTAGTCAGGTCTCAGTTCGGCGTTGCAGCGGGCATGTTTGATCGGCATCCCGATCGCCAGCGTAAAGGTCTATTTATTCATCGTAATCTACGATCTAGCCTGGGAAATCTGGTGGGCTCGCCAATCTGGGTATTCCGTATCTGATATGTCGCCGAAAGCCAACTCCTTTTGAGCCACTGATACTCGATTCGAAGTCGATCCAAACACCCGGACTGCCCAATCCATTACCGGCCACCAGTCCTTGGGCAGAAACTCCATGACGGCAGCAAACTCCCGCTCCGCTGCTCCATCAACCCACCACAGCGCAGTGGCGAGTTTGACCAACATGAAGAAGTAACCAACGATGGCCAGGGTTCTCGGATCCTGGGCTTCTAGCAACTCGACGAATCGCGGCGTAACCAAGGCCGGGAATCGAAGTACTTTTCGGTGCTCCGGGTTGCCATGGATGCAGGCAAGTTGCCAGACAGCTTGCCGGTAGGCTGTCATCATTTCTTGGTCCAACATGCACTCAGGCTCCATATCTTGAAGCAAAAAATCAAACTTATCGGAGACATTCTCCATTGATACATAATACTGCAAACCAAATCGCAATCCCATGTCCCGGCCAACTTCAATGGTCTGGAACCACGGCCACATGAGGCCGAAGAACCCTTTTGCAGACTGCCAAGGGCGAAACCAGTGCAAGGGTAACTGAGGTCCAGCTACGGAGTGAAGGTACTCCTGGTTTGTGCTCGTATGAAACAGAATGAAGGCGCAAGACGAAATCAGTGACGCGGCATTGGCATCGCTGAGGCCTACCCGTGATTCCTCCTTGTGGGAACGAATGGCCCGCGCCATGTATCTGTGCGATGCTTCGCGAACACCCCAGTCACGGTTTCCAAGGCGCCGGAGATGGAATGCCGTGAAGCCGAGAAGGGAATCCATAACGAGTGGTGATTTCATGGCCATGTCAAGGTTCCAGATGGACCAGGAGTCTTGGGGCTTTGACGATCGGGAGATCATTTCTTGGTAGTGGGAAAGGAGACGAAGTTCAAGAAGTCGATCGGTGGGGGTGTTAACCGATACAGGCGCAGGACAATAGTTGGCGAGAAGCGCGGAGATGCTATGCGGTGTTTCCTCGGAGAGAGTACATGTGGTTGTTGGTGAGGGCAGCTCTCGCTCGCACGGTTTTTGACGGACAGGAAGAGGAGGCGCATCTTCGGGAGAGCTCCGGCGAAGAGGTGGGATCATGATGCGTTGCTTGGGCTGGTTGACTGAAGTGCGAAAAGTCTCAAAGTAGTCGCATATGATCTCCTTCCTAGCGCAATTTGAACATGTTGGTAGGATTTCATCGCACTACGCAGGATATCACACTAAGTTAGTAGATTGCTCAGTTGAATGTTGTCTGATGAAGCTTGAACCAGCTACTGAGAAATCGACGCTGGGCAACCAACCTTTATTCGACTCGATTTACACGGCCTGCAACCCCGTCGGGACTTGCGATGGGGGCGTCGCACTCGGCCGGCAGTCTCGGCGCGTGGTGGCACGGCACTGGAGCCGGCAGACTCGGGGGTAGAAGGCGGGGAGCCTCTGGCTGGAGTCATGGGTGCAAAGATGCAGACTGGTATTAGTAGACAGGTCCTTCAGCCAAGTAGCTCTATTTAGACGGACATTTAGACGGATACGCGGAGGCATGGAGCGGTCCGATGATCCCGACGCAGCTGGATGCAGGGCGCGTATGACGACGATGAGAGTGGCTCAGCGGCCCAAGCCTCGCGATCGTGCAGGCAATTTGTTACAATCTAAGCTTAACCTCTGCCCAATCAAGTGCTCCTCAGTACGAGGAGAGTGCACTAAGCCTCGAAAGGCTGCCCCTAATCCCGAGTTGTGCAAGTTGCGGGTCGCGTTTGATTACTCGTGAGCATGGTCGCGAATTATGGATTACAAGGACCAGGGGGTGACATTGTAGAACGCTCCTGGTTTGATCAAAAGTCCGTTCACATCTTGGCAAATCAATGTAAGAAACCTTGTCCTATTCTTTAACACTCTATATCTTCTATCCGCGAATACAATTACAAACAAAAGAGACTGCAGTTCATCTAATTTAAACGAGCGCATCTTGGCAAAACAATACCAATCCACCAGTCGGGTCGGTGATTTCCACCAATACCATCGCTCCGCCCAGAGAGCTTACCTTCTCGGGCGCGTGTCAGTCAGCTCCCAACAAGATCAACCGCTGCGAACTTGACCGTAGCCTCCCAGCTGCATCTCCGAATCCGAGCTCCTCCCTCGTTCCTTTCTTGGGGCGGTGAGGACCTCGGATGGGTGGAAGACGTTGAAGATGATGGCCACTCCTGCCATCAACAGGATATCGAATACGTAGATAAAAACCTCTTTGGACTGGAGCACGCCATCGTGGCCCATGACGTATTCAATCACTCGAAAGACGGATCGCACGAGGATGAGTAGACTGGTGACGTAGAGGACCACGAGAAGCCTTCTCCAGGGAACGGTGATGACCAGGCTCCTCTGGGTGGGGTCTCGGTTGATACGGCGGTGGAAGATCAAGGTCGAAATCATGAAGAGGCCGAAAAAGAGGATCTGAACAGCAAGGCCGATAATGATAATGGTCTCGCCTTTGTCTCTCTCCTTTTGGTTGTCCGCGCTGGCCAGCATTGAGCCACCCAATCCTTGTGCTGCGATGGAAATGACGTCTCCAAGAAGGAAAAATTTGGTCAGCCAGTTCGGCCGAATAAGTGAATGTTTATCGGCTTCCAGGAGCTGAATCAAACGGCCGAGGACCATGTAGATGGATGCGGCGTAGATGGTGGGTCCAAGGAGAAGCAGCAGTGACTGAATAACGAACGGCCCTAAAGTCCAGTCAGGGCTTTCTTTGGCGCCGATGGCTCTTGCAATGCAACCTATGGCTTCGGCTACATGCAAACGTGGTTAGCGACGATGTCTACGGGCCGCCTCTGCCGCTATGCTGTGGGGGAACTCACCAAGACAACCAACAACGAACGGGATAAAGTACCAGTTCTTGGTCCTGACAAGCTGCCAGGAATGAAACAGTGCCGATGCCGCGAATATAATGATGAAGATGACGGCCGCCGCAAGGGACGGGTCATAGCGATATAACTCTCTGGCCATGATCGAGTCGGCGGTGGGAGGGCAGCAGGGATTCGGGGGGAATTATCGAGCCGAGTAGAAAAGAGAATCGATGTCGGTTGATCTGTTGGTTTGACTGAATACTGAATAATCGAGGGCGGAGTAGCCATTGCTTAAATACCCAACATGATGAATTTGATTTCAGTCCCCGGATCTGAAGCAGGACAAGGTAGGGGGGGATAAGCGGGTCACGATATCGAAAACCCAGCGAATGAGAGCTCGCCCAGTACGAGCGGTTTGGTACGTGGGATTGTGCGTGGCACCTCACACAGCCTCTCTGTGACTGGCAAATGAGACTACTAGGGGGGTCTCGTCATTTCACTTCAGCTCAAACCCCCGTTCGTCCCTCACGGGGGTCGTTGACCGGCCGATTTTCTAGCGACCGGCCAGAAAAAAAAAGGTACATATAAAACAGGCCATGTGCACTAGTAAAATCAGGTACCTACGCTTAATGTGATAACTCTTTTATGTACAACAGCGTATTCCTTTTCTAGCATGATGACGCATTTGCAACTACAACCCCGCATTACTACAACCTGTTGGATCCGTTACGGACTATTCGATCAAATGGATAAGGATCAATGCAGTGATGATGATGTTGATGCTTCCTTGTTCCGGTCATCCGGATCGGCCCGGAAGAGGGGTTATCAGACCCCCCTTCTGACTAAGGTCAGGATATCCATCTATCAGAGGTTTCGTAATACAGGGTCACAATCCAACACAACCTGCAATTGAGGGTATCACTAAAACACTACAACTTCAAACCACCACAACATTATGAGTTCTTCATCAATTTATGATCAGAATACTGCATCTTGTAGCCCGAGTCTGAAACTATCTCCAAGGTCAAAATGGATTAACCCTGACACCGGAAAGCCCAACTTTTCGCAGTACACTGATGCGAACCTCGAACAATACACTGTTGTGGCGGTAGAGCTTTTCCAAGATGGATTCTATTGCAGAGCAGCCGAAGCATCTCGAAGGCTGGAAGTCAAGTATGACAGGCTCCGGTCCCGTCTTAAGGGAAAGAAGCCTGTTACTTAAAATGGCGGGAACAACACTCTCTTGACCAACTTGCAGGAGCAGGCAATACTATGTTGGGCATATCGCCGGGTCACATAAGGGCACTATATTTAACTTCGGTCTCTTTAATATCAAGCCTTACTTTAAACGGTATTACTGCGACTCAGGAGATGTACCGTCTTAAAGATAAGGCTACGAGATAGTTAGCGCTTTAAGTATGGACGGGAGTTATAGCAAAATACGGCCTAATTAGCGTCGGTTATGCTAGGCTTCGAGTCTCGAAGGATGAATACAATTAACAAGCTGCACAGGCTGATAAGAAGAAGCGGGTTTTGAAGAGAGACAGCCAAGATGAAGGGCTCTTTTTACGCCGTTGGATACGTGATGTCAGGTTATATATCAGGACTAGTATCATGACTTTGAAGCTGGAATTCTGTCTTCCAGAAACGGTCGTTTATCATCCATAAATAAGTTAAGACCAACTCCATACAGTATTGAGCACCTGCACCTTCCTCTCCTGCAACAATGCTTGTTGATGCCTGCGTGGAGAGAAGCAACAATGGAAGAGACAAATTCATCTAAACCAGATATGTCCTCAGTCAAAACAACGTTTCCAAGTCGCGAGGGTTAGTATTTAATAGTTTGCTATAGTAATATGGGGCTTATCTTTATCTACAGTCTCTTTCTAGGTGTGGTATCTGGCTTCGATGTCTAAGATGGAGTTTGATTAAGAGGTGGTCTAAGTTATAGTCTAGTTCACTATCGATCTTGTATTAATACACTCGGGAAGCCAATCCTTCGGTTGCGAATATGAGGTCAATCATCAATTAGCTACCTTTCCATCAGTACTTTGGGGTCCTAGGAGCTGTGAGGAGATATAATTAGCTTTCCTCAGCTTGCACATTGGTGCGTTTCTGACTAAAGGGGATAATAAAGGTTGAAATCCCCTAGTATGGTCGTTTCGCTGTCTAGTTCCAGAATTTCTAAGGTCATGGCTA
This sequence comes from Ilyonectria robusta, assembly GCF_021365365.1. NCBI lineage: Eukaryota > Fungi > Ascomycota > Sordariomycetes > Hypocreales > Nectriaceae > Ilyonectria > Ilyonectria robusta. The sequence continues at coordinate 9,524 of NW_025764522.1, forward strand.
ACGTGAAGAGCATATTCGTTCCTACTTCGTTATTGACGTTGAAAATATGTTCGTTTCTGCCCGCTTTTGGGTCGAGGATAGTGAGGGCGATGATATCCTTAGAACCATGTGTGACGTTTTAAGTAGAATTTCTGATTAGTTTGTTGACATAGAAACCTACCCTTGTGTACGAATCATCTAAATATATCAAGTAAAAGTGTGACATGAGATGTTAATAGGTTAGAACGATAAACGGGTTGCACCGGGGTTCTTAGATTACTAACAGAATTCTCATCAACACTAAGAATGACAAGCACGAGAACATTATGCAGACGCTTCACCTCACCTTGAAGGCCACCGACAAGCCTCTTTAAGCAAGAGGGCCTTCATTCGCCAATGCTTTCTACTCCTTCGGCATCAACTGTCCTGCTCCGACTTCCACTGTGACCTCAAGACTCCTGATGGTCTCAACCGCGATCTCGACATCATTCGCGGCCATTAGCGTGGCCACACTTCCCTGAACTAGAAAGCACATTCAAGAGCAGGAAGAACACCCTGAAGAACTTATAACCCCCTCCACAGGTCCCTTGATTGGATTTACATAGTTGCATTTACACTTGTAGGCAAAATCCCCTCCTGTGTATATACATACCTTAAAGATACATGCTGCTACATAAAGCTCACAAAGTTGGACACCTGAGTAAAGATAAAATCACGGATTCTTGCCGCTTAAAACACATCTCAGAAGAAATTTCTCGGACCCGTAATATTATTCTTACTAACAATAATATCCACCTTAACGGTTCAACTCACCCAAGTATATAAGAATATGATGATAATTAAGCAGAAGGTGTTTGAATAAGGAGTTTCATGAACGAATCGTTGTAGCTTCTACTGATTTTATTCAACTTAACACAACTAAATCTCAAATTCTCCGGCACGCATAGCAGCAACAACACCACCATCGACCAGAAAGTCAGATCCAGAAATGAACGACCCTCTTTCATCAAGCAGAAAAGCAGCGAACTCTCCTAGTTCTGCTGGTGTTCCCATACGCCTGGCTGCTGAAGTCTTGATCATATTCTGATACAAATCCGCATGAGGGCCAGACATCTCATCGCGAGCTAGCGGTGTTGCTATAATACCAGGACTGAGGCAGTTTATGCGCGCATGGCGTTTTGCCCAAGTCACTGCAGCCGCTTGAACGCGCAATGCGTTGGCACGTTTGGCGAGTATGTAAGCTGCCATGGAATTTTCAATTGCTGAAAGAGCAGGAAGGGCTTGTAGATCTTCGATGGATGCATAGGCCAAATCATGCTCAAGTTCAAGGGAAGGTCGGCCTCCCATGTGACCAGCTTGACTGGCAATGACAACACCGGCGCCGCCTTTCCCGATGACTTTGCCGAATGCCTCAAGAACGTAGGCGGTTCCGAGCAAATCAACGTTGACGATCTGCTCCGGTGATGCTTGGTTGGGTGAGACGCCGGCGGCATGGATGAGGCGAGTGACTGAGCCGAGAGACGAAGCCCGTTCAGCTAGTGCAGACACAGCTTCCCGGTTGGAGACATCAACCACCTGGGTATGCACCTCGTAACCTTCGTTGAATAGAATCTTGGACGTAGCCGTCAGTTGCGCTTCGTTGTAGTCGGCAAGCAACAGGGTGCGATTGGTAGCAGCATGGCGACCTATGGCCACTCCAATGCTTCCCGTGCCGATCAAAACGACAACTTCGGACGACATATTGTGTTGGCGTGGTGCTTCTTGTCTGTTAGGGATTTGAAGAAATTGTAGAGAGGGATGCTGTAAGCTTGCTGTTGAGAAAAGTAAGAAAAGGGAGATTCGATGTCCTTTTATCTCATTCGTAAGCGGACATCACAAAGGTCATAGATCCCGCACTCACGAATGAATAACGGGACAAGGGAAGTGCAGAGCGAATAGGTGGCGGGAGAATGACAATGATGAGCAGCAATGTAAGGCCGATGACTGCGCTTGCTTTTTTATTCCCCGTTATTTCGGGATGGACCTCATTATATAATTGTTCTCAAGGCAAGCTAACATACCTCCGGTATCACCGTCGTAATCCTTGGCAGCTTTCGGGCCGAGCAGGCGTAAGCCATACACTCAAGCGCAATCCCAAATACTTTGTCTCCTGCACGCGATGATTGGAACACACAACCATGCCCCACTAGAATAAACTGTAGTGAAACGTCACTTGAAATAACTTGACCGAGCTCCACCCAGGTGGAGTTCTAGAATATATCACTAGGAAAGTCAAGAGACAACTTAAGCCAATGCCAGGCTAGTAATTAAAGTTAGTGTACAGTAATCCAATTGCATTAGTCTGTTGACCACACCAAGCTGGAGGTTACAGGGATAGCGCATAATCCAGTTGCATAAGTGGAAACGCTAAGGAGGTGCCCGAGGAGCGAGGGGATTGAAGGACAGTGCACATAGCTCTTTGAGTGTCGTAAGGCGACACTTAAGTCACGAGCCAGGGATTCCACCAGTTAGAGGACACAATACAAGAGGTACAACTGGGCTCCCCAAAAACAGGTGGTAGTAGAAGTTCTAGCGATCGCCAGCGCTACCAAGATCTACATCGGATAGCTCAGAATCACACTGTAATTGCACTTGCCACAGGTTGTTCTGTGTCAATTGCTCCCAGCTGGGATTGTGTGGGTCCCGGGACTTAGGTGTCGTCTTACGACACTCAAAGGGATATCTGGACAAGAAGGACAAGCTAGACCGCCCGTTCAGTCATCGTCGGGTTCCCGGACATTCGCCAGCCTGTTCATCTTGGCCAGAGCGGAAATTCGGACCGCGTCGGCAAGCGGAATGACGGGTTCGAGGGATTTAGCGCAAAAACCCGATCTGAGAGCTGGTTCATGGCGAGGGGATGCAGTGGAGCTCATGTACATGGCTTACCCACCACCGCTCTCAATCAGTCCATCTGCGCTAGTTGGCCAGGACATCAGGCTTCGTGCGTATCGGATCATCAAATTGACCGATCCCTATCTTCATCCAATACCATCCATCGCTACTTAGATCAACTCAGGGACACTTACCTTAAGAATCTGCACCTTTGAATTTGCATCTATCCCCGACAAGTAAATGACCCCTTCCTCCGTCAAGTTCTGTTACTCTCTCGATCATGCCTACACCCCGGGTTCTACTGCTAGGTGGCAGTGCGAGCCTCTCACGCCTTATAACCTTGCGTATGGTTGCCAAATCATGGGATGTTATCAGCGTAATTCGAGATCCCGCTCAAAGAAGTCAAATCCTTAGACTGGGCGACGGTCAGAAGGGCAAAGTCGAAGTTTTGATTCAAGATTTGGAGAAATTGAAGGGTGCGAAAGGCGCTCGCGCCATAATTGAGCAGGCGAGGCCCGACATGGTCGTATTTGTCGCAGGTTGGCATCGAATCTTAAAATCCGCATTTTGAGCTTTTCACCATGGCTTACTAACCCACATCAGGATCTATAAATAATCCCTTTGCCGTGGATCGGGACGCTTCAAGGAGCTTCATGGATGCATCTACAAATGCCGACTCTATCGGCAAATTCCTTTTCATTTCTTTTCCTGCATCGCGCAGGGCCAGAGCCCCGTGGTGGTCAGATAAAGAATACCGAGACTGGGTAGCAGAGAAGTCCTCATATCCCGATATATGGCAGGCGAAGCTTGAGGCAGACGAATACCTAGTTGCTTTAGCCAACGCACGGGCACGCCGAGGTGGTCCACCTTTTCAGGCCATCAGCCTCCGACCTACTTGGTTAATCAATTCCAAGGGAACTGGCAAAGTTCATCTGGGGAAATCGAAGGCGGTAGGACAAGTATCGCGCGAGGATGTTGCAGCTGTGGCGTTAAGTTTGCTGTCGAGGGATGATACTAGTGGATGGTTCGATCTTTTCCAGGGTGATGTCGATATTGAAGAAGCAGTTAGCTCGGTTATAAGGGGTCACATCAACTGCATCGATGGCGAGGATGTTGAGCGAATATATAAGCTTGTATTGTAAACACCGAATATGGCATTAAGTTTTACTGTCTACCAGCAGAATAGCACGACTCATTATTTATTCCCGTTAGCAGTGGCGATGTCATTCGATTAGGTTGAGAGCAGAACTGTCACGACCCATGTCAGACTAGGCCCCGACCCAGTTACGTGCGCTGACAGAATACCTACTTAGTCCACCCTATTATATATAAATCACCTTAATTATTAGATAATTGCAGCAATTTAGAGGTATAAGAATTATTAGAATTATTAGATAATTCTTATAATTTATTACTTTACTATAACTATATAGCTAATTAAATAGTATATATTTACTATATATAGCTACTGAGCTATTAATATAATTTAGTTACCTTAATTATCTTAATTTATTATATATTATTATACTTAATTATTACTAGATATAATATTTTCTTTATAAGTAATATTTTTATTATTTTATTAATATAAATTTATAATTTAAATATTAATATAATAATTATATTTTATAATTTACTATAGATATAATTTAAAGTAAGTAAAAGATTAGTTACTAGTAGATACATTATAGATTTATATTAATAGAGTAGTTAAAGTATTACTTATAGAGTAAATATTATATTAATATTATTTATATTAATAATAATTAAATTACTTATATTATTATAGCTTATATTTCTATTAAAATAGTATTTTAAATAATAGTTTTACTATTTTTAAAATTTTATTAAAGTTATTATTTTAATAAAATCTAATAATAAATTTTACTTTATAAATATAAAAAGCTATTGTTTATCCCTACTATTTGAGATTACTATATAGCTTTAATCTATCTAATAATATTAAGTAAAGCTAAAAAAAAAAAAAAAAAAAAAAAACCTAAATAAATATAAAAAGCTATATTAATATTAATAATATTAATTTTTTATATTTATATAATTTTAATAACTTAAATAGCTTTACTATATTAATTACTTAGCTTTTTAAACTTTAAAAAAGCTATATATTACTATATTTTATTTTATTATATTAACTTTATATAATTACTAACTTTAATTATATTACTAGTTTTAAAAATACAGATAATAGCTTAATTATTTAATAACGTAAAAATCGTAGAATATATATATTATGCCTACTAGCCCAGTATATAACTACATACTTAGCCCTAGGTTGTAATATCTAACAGTAAGATTTAACTTACTCCTAAGTAAACCACGCTAGTAAGAATAGCTTAAGTAAGATATCGGAACTTGGGGTGCTTGTCCCCCATAAGTGTTACATCCAGCTGTTCGTGGTCCTCAACCGATCCAAACTCGCGGTCCCTCTTGCGGTTTTCATAGTCGAGCTTGAAGTGTAAGCCAAGAGACAGAATGGTAATCATAAATGTGAGAGTACAGCCAATAGAGCAACCCCGGATAAAGAAGGGACTAATCATGTCAGTATAACTATCGGGAGAGCGGGAAATAGGACTTACGCGTCCTTCTTGGGATACATGGAGCTGCTGAGAAATGAGCTGCACTGCCCCAGGATGGCGATAACGGCGATTCCAATGCCGCGCTTTGTCTCGCCGCCTTGGTTGTTGAGAAGCCATGTAATGTTGAGAGTGAGCGAGGGAAACACGCCCATGACGGCAAACCAAATGCCGAGATAGCGAATGTTCATCCTGTTGGTGTCTTCGACGATGGCAAGAATCAGGTACCCGACGCCTGCCATGGCCGAGCAGCCAGCAATCACGAAACCGCGGTGCCCAAACTTGTCCGAGAAGAAGGCCGCAGCGACGCAAAGGGTAAATGCCGCCGCGTATGGCGGGGCGGTGAGGCCTTGGGCGTTGATGCTGCTGTATCCGAGGGCCTGGACGATGGTTGGGAGGAAGTTGGCGAGGCCGGCGAAGGAGTAGTTGCAGCAGAAGTGGATGAGAGCATGCACGTAAGGCTGGTAGTCGCTGAGGCCAGCTGTGACTTGCTTCCAGTTGAGCTTTGTCTTTTCCGTAGTGTCCCTTGTGCCGAGTCGAGCAGTTGCCGCCTCCTTTTCGTCTTCGTTTAGGAACCTGGCTTTCTGGGCGGAATCGGCGAGGAAGAAGTAGACGAAAGGCGCGACAATAATAGCAGGGGCACCCTCTACAGCAAGGGTTAGTTACACGCAAAATAAAGACGATGGTTCTGACGTACCAAGAAGCAGGATAAGCCTCCATGGCTCTAGAGATGCCTTAATCTGAGTAATGCCGTACGCGAGCGAGGCAGCAAAGCAATTTGCAAGTGGCGACATTCCGATCAGGATTGAGACTCGGAGTCCCAGTTCGCGACGTTGATAGAAGAGAGATAGATAATAGGGAGCACCGGCACCAAAGGCGGCTTCCAGAATTCCTAATGCAGCTCGACATGCGCAGAGACCGGCCATGTTCTTGACGACGCCGGTGCATGTTGCGACCACCCCCCAACTGATACAAGTGAGCTGGTTGGTTGATTGGTGTCTTCAAGATTGGAGGGAGAGACTCACAGAAGACAGAGACTCGAAATGTACAGATGCGCCGGGAGAAGCTTCCACAGCAAGGTGGTCCACTCGAAGACGGTGTAGCAGATGTAGAACGAGTTCAGGACCCAGACCCACTGCAAAGGTTATTAGGCTTTTCCCAAACTATGGCCACGTCTGTTTTGTTTCGTACCTGAGAGTCACTGAGTCCCAGATCGTCTTGAGCTCCGGCCGTTTTGGCATTGCCAATGTTTCCACGGTCGAGGTAGGATAGGACGTAGAGGACGCATACGAGGGGCATGAGATGTCGATCAAACTGGCGCGTCCATGTCAGCATGAGCTTCTTTCAGTATCATGAGGCTGCTTACCTTTCTCCTGATGTGTGTCGAGAGCTTTTCTGGGACGAGAATCGCAGTGTCTCCAGCGCTCTTGGGGTCTCTCTTCTCGCAGTGTGAGACGGCTAGCTTGACTTCTGCGTCTTGCATGTTGGTATCGGGTATCGGGGTCTACTCAAGTTGAGCTGAGTCGTGAGTGAGTGCAGATTGCAAAAAGGGCGAGACGAAAAGGTCTCTTTATTCTACTTCTCGAGCAACAAAAGACGCGCCACGCATATTTGATGACATTTCCGAATCTCCTTTAAACCGAAGCCTAAACCCTTCCCCAGATTATACCCCATCTGATACCCCGGATCTAAGCCAGTTGAGTGGATTTGCGTGTGCAGATCGTGGGGAATTCGGTAAAGTCAAAAGGGGGGGTGGGTCCATTGCCGCCACCGGGATTTTCGGGAAATTCGCAGCTCGGGAGAAATGTTTTAGTTGGAGATGTTTCTAATAGACACCGAGGATATAATCTTCCATTCCGTTCGAGAACCGAGTGTGTTCAGGGATATGTCTAGGAAGTAGAAGTTGGAGGTGAAGATTGGCCTCACCGGTTGACAGTTGACAGTGAGGTGACTATAGGTTTAGAAATAATTTTACTGGTTATGCAACACATGTGGGCTGATGCATCTTCATTCACTCCCTAGTCTCATTTAAATACGCAATGGCAAAATTGGTGATAATGAGTCAAGCAATGTGCTAATAACTACAACAGCAAGCGTGTAATTGTGACAAATAAACTAACTACTGAACCCTTGTGTGTTTCTCAGCCAGATCCCAGTACTCCTGAAAGCCCACAGCAGAGCAAACATCCTCAAACTGCATGATGGTGTCCGGCGACTCGGTCTTCCTTAGCAACCCCTGCAGCGCCCCTCTCATGGACTTGATGCCCGCAGCCAGCAGCGTCAAAGGATACGCGACGCTGCAATAGCCCATCGCTGCAAGATCATCATAGGACATGGAAGGCGTCTTTCCACCTTCGATGATGTTGATGAAAGATGGGATTTGAGGACCTAGGTCTTGTCGCGAGCACTTCATCTCGTCGACTGACGTGATGGCCTCGATGGCGACGGCATCGGCACCTTCGGCAAAGAATGCCTTGGCTCGTCGAATGGCTTCCGCGTAAGAAATGATGTGAGCATCAGTTCTAGCCAAGATAAAAATGTCAACACCCTCATTGCGAGCTGCCACGGCAGCACGAATCCTGGATACGGCATCGTCAAAGCTGACGACCTTTTTGTCCTTGGTGTGGCCACAGCCTATTTATGGTCAGCAAAACATATCAAAATAGCGACAAAGGCTCTTACGCTTCGGGCTGACTTGGTCTTCAATCATGATTCCTGCAGCGCCCGCCTTGGCATAGCCTTGCACAGTCCTCCTGACGTTGACTTCGTTGCCATACCCAGTGTCTCCGTCAACCATGACCGGGACGTCGACGACTCTGCAGACCTCAAGAGTGCGATGGACCATCTCGGCAAAGCCAAGATATCCGGCATCGGCCAAACCATGAGAGGCGCTGACGGCGTAGCCGCCGAGGAAGACCATGGGGAATCCAGCTTCCTCGACAAGACGCGCGGTCAATCCGTCCCATGCGATGGGATGCTGGACGATCTTGGTTGGGTCAATGTGAGCTTCAACCATCATCTTTCGAAGCCGAGTGGCTGACTCGTTGCGTTGAGCTCCTCGTTCAAGAGGATAGGGGTACCCGGAGCCATTGGCGCTGCGGTTCTTGGTTACTTGAGCGGGAGACATGGTGAATGAAATAAGTGATGTTGTACTTGACAAATGATTATAAAATTAGACAAACGTCGTGAGTGGCTGAGGGCGATTATGATAATAGCCAAGTCTTCTGGGCGCTGGATACAGGTATAGCTATCTAAATGAATATCGTCGGAATTTCGGAATGAAATGTCCTAGATATATCCTACAACACCGCTTAATTGGGACGGGAGTTCGGATATTTCGGTTTGCACTTAATGTTCTCGCCGGCGTTTTCGGTATTTTCAGGTACAGCCGAGCATCCGTGTCTATCCGGAGACTTCGTGCGCTTCGGCTGCGATAATAAACCAACCAAACTCAAGCCACTACCTTCAGTTGAAGAAACTGTGAATTCTGGTAGTCTAGTCAGCCTTGATAAAAGACAGTTTCACTCCCTGGTCTTAATTCAAGTTCTTGACCAACTAAGCTCTTTTGCCGACGTATCGTTCCTTCAAGATGCCTGCAGCTACAGAATCCCAGACCCCCCTCGTTCAATACCTATGGACGCGGTACGCTAAATGCCTCATTCCTGCTACACGATCATGACTAATATGCTGGCAGAATCCGACAGTTGGGTGTGGGGAGCGTCATGGGTGTTCCAGGCGATATGAACCTGGAGCTACTTGACTACATTGACTTAGTCGACGGATTGTCCTGGGGTAAGTAGACTTCCACTGGAGTGAAGCTTCGATACTGATCGAGACCTGCAGTTGGAAATGCCAACGAATTGAACGCTGTATATGCCGCTGATGGCTACGCGCGGGCCAAAGGCTGTCCTGGCGTTGGTAAGCTTTCCAGTGATACTGTCCATCGGCTCCACTAACGTAACTAGTCGTGACGACAATGGGAGTGGGAGAACTAAGTGCACTTAACGGTGTTGCTGGCGCCTACACTGAGCAGGTCAAGCTCATTCATATCGTCGGCACAACTGCGACCCATGTGCAGGCCAAGCGTCTCATGATTCACCACTGTCTTGGACCGAACCCAGACCACAAGGTAGGAGGTTACGTTTTGCTCGCGTGAGCCTCTGCTGATAACTGGGATAGGTGTTTGAGAAGATCTCGGCTCATGTGAGATGTGCTCACGCGTGGCTGGAGGATGCAGCGACGGCTGGGGCTGACATTGATGTGAGTTGGCCTTTGATAGACACATAACTTGGCTAACAGGGCTAACCACACCGGCAGAGAGTCATCAGGGAATGCCTTTTGCGTTCGCTTCCAGTCTACTTGTTTGTTCCCATGGATTTTGTTCATGTGCCCATCGATGCCTCACCTCTTCGATCACACATCGAGCTTAACCCCCCCATTGACTTTGCCAACGAGGCAGAAGCACTGTCTATTGTTCTCAAGGCCTTCCAAAAAGCCAAGAATCCCCTCTTGTTAGTCGACTGCCTCACAAATCGTCATAGTGCCGTACAAGAAGCTAGAACATTGGCTGATCGCCTCGGCTTTCCCATTTTCTCGACTTCGATGGGGAAGACGATAATCGAAGAGACACATCCGAGATACTGCGGCGTATACAACGGTGAAGTCTCTTACCCCGGAGTGAAAGCTGCTGTGGAACAAAGCGACTGCATCCTGAATCTTGGACCGCTTCTCGCCGACAGCAACACGGGTGGACACACAAGAGAGATTCGACCTGATCAGGTGATTCTCGTGGAGCCTGACAGTTGCACAGTAAGTTGATGATGCTACGCGGACGGGAATCAGGAGACTTATATCAGCAGGTCTTTGGCACCACATACAATCAAGTGTACCTCAAGCCATGTACGTCACGTCCAGCCCTCATTCTTTTCTCGCGATATTCTCATCGACCCTAGTCCTTCAGAAGTTATTGAGCGGATTGGGAACCATCAAGCTTCCATCGTCCACATTACCAGTCCTCCCGAGTCAACTAGTACCAGAAGACGCGGATTCTAAGAGCATTGTTCAATCGTGGATCTGGAAGCGTCTCGGTGAGCTTACTCGGCCCGGGGACATTCTCGTCGCAGAGTCTGGCACGGCCCAGTTCGGATTCCCCGATGCCACATTTCCAGCTGGTGTCAAGTATGTGACACAGGTCTATTACGGCAGTATTGGGTATTCAGTAGGATCGTGTCTAGGCGTCGCGATCGCTCAGAGGGAGTTGCAAGCAGAGACTGTCGTCAAGGGTGGACGAACCATTCTCGTCGTTGGCGATGGTAGCTTGCAATTGACTGTGCAGGAAGTCGGGACAATGATTCGTCTAGGATTGAACCCTCTACTGCACGTGTATATCTTAACCCTTCAACGACATGACTAACTAGTGGCCAGCATCGTCATAAACAACAAGGGCTATACAATCGAACGAGCCATCCACGGTCCTCAGGCTGGCTATAACGACATCGCATCCTGGCGTCACCAGTCTTTGCTTACCTTTTTCGGCGCAGCGAATGCAGAACAGTCAAGCCGTGAGGTCGTAACAAAGGAGGAGCTGGACAAGGTCTTTTCACTCTCAGAGTATCAATCTCCCAAGAACATTCAGCTGCTTGAGGTGCACATGGACGTCATGGATATTCCTTGGCGCTTGCGGAACCAGATCGCAATCGTCAACGCGCGGGCCAAGGCGAGGAAAGCTGGCTTGGAGGCCAGGGCCAATGGCGTCAATGGTGCATCGACGGAATAGATTTGATAGAGGTAGAAGGTGCTCACAAGATACCAGCAATATTCAGAATACTTGGATGCCTTTTGTACTACGTGGTCGGGTTTCTTTCGTCGCTCACTCTCTTCAGTTTTGGCCCTCCAGCTTGGTGTTGCTGCACATCTGTGAAAGTCGGACGATTAAGGCTCCCTTTCCTCTCAACTTCTGAATTCTTCTGATCTGATTTATGACACTGGGTCTCAGTACACACAGGTCCGTGACACCGGGCATGGCATATCTAGTCACTGCTCCTGCCCCACAGCTATCTAGAAGTTGATATGGCAGCCATTGGATTGACCCATTCTAACAACTCCAATCATTACATAAAACTATATCGTGGGGAAGATACCAACTCCCATGAGTGACTGAAGGAACGTATCGGTATCCAACTGCGCCATAGAATCCTCCCACTCGATAATCGAGCTATCAAATCCAGTCCACTGGTTGCCTTCATTATACCCGGTCGAGGATAGCCACTGGGAAACTCCCGCACTTGATAAGGGAATGCTATTGGGGAAATCCGTCTGGGTTCCACTGTGAGTCTCATTAGCAGAGCCTGGGACTGAAGGAGAGAGAAGTTGGTACGTTTGGTTGGAGATGGTGTTCGCAGTGTTGTCAAGTGGATATGACCCGTTCCAGTTGAATTCGTCTGGTATCATACTCCGAGACACTCTCGAGCCAATTGTAAGAGAGATCAAAGAAGATGCTTCAGGCGACCTCGATGGCTCGAGGTCCATCATTAGACCTCGAAGTAGAATAGCGTATCGGAGCGCTGGGTGCGCGGCATCTATGCTGCACCTTTCGAGAACAGCTACAGTATCCCTAAGTGTGGCAATCAAAGCCGTTTGATAGGATATGCTCGGAATCCCGGATCTAAGGACCTGGGTTGTGTCGATACAAGAGACTCTTTATCATATCAGCGACAGCTTCTTACCTGGATCAGAAAAACAGAAGCAAATACAATCTTCATGTAATGCCTAGAACTGGCGTATCGCAGGGTGTTCTTGCCCATTGGTGAGTGGAAATGTAGCATCAAACGAAGAAGCAATCCTGCTGCGTCGATGGCCTGCTCTATGTAGTACGCAAGGGACGTTGGTGGGAATTCCCAGTCGTTGTCTTGCTGCTCGATGGAGCTTCGACCGGAAAGAGATGTCGTGTCTTTTCCTCCTTCTGCGAGCTTAAGATACGTGCCCAGGCTCATAGAGAACTCGTAGAGGCGGAGATACTCAAAGTCAATCTTTAGCATGGCCCTTGAAAACTCGGACATGCCAGGGGCGCTTGCTAGGACAGTTCAGATCATGGGGGAAGGCGAGCTGGAATGTAAGGTCTCTTACAGTCCCATAGACTGGCATACTGCGTCTTCCAGTTTTGATTCATCATGTCAAAGTGCTGCAATAGTGCCAACAGGCGTTGGCTTGTCTGTAAAGCTTCCGCTTTTGGCTCAACAATGCCATCTCCTGTCGGTGGGTGTAGGACATCCTGGGTGTGGGCTAGAAGCTTCATGAGCCCAACAAAAGCGCTGTGAAACTGATCCGAGACACCGAGGCTCAGATTTGGTATAGCCTCGTGGCCGTTTTGTGGTCCGTGAAGTCTGATGTTGCGATCGTGGAAAGCCTGGCTGACCTGAGTGAGGTCTACGTCGTCGAAGCTCATCAAGGCCGGGCGACCTAAGCGACGAGCAAGTGACTGGGACATGATGAGACACCCGAACAAGATGGTTAGGTATCGACATGAGGTCTTGAGGATAGGGCATATCCTTCGGCTTGGGGGTAGGGATCGCAGAAGAAGGAACGCATTACCCACGTAGGACCTGGGAGAGCGGTGTAAGCCAGGATCCCATTAGCATCGAGTGGAGGATTCACCAAGAAACCTGGTCTGTACGGAACGCAGGCTGGAGGATTAACTCGCCGGCCCGTTGACCATATGATGCGCACCGACTGCCCTGCGTGTTGTTGTTCTCGACAAAGGCGTGTATAGGCTTCGGTAGCCACTCAGCCAGCATCAATAGAGTCTCGACAACTGACAGAGGGGACTTTGGCCTGACCCCCTCAAAGACTACCCTGGCCACCTGACGTTTTGTCCACAACCAACTGGTATTGTGGACCTCGCAGCTTCTCTCGTATCCGCCGACGGTATGCTTGGGCAGGTGATAGTAGCGGCTAGAAACAGTGATGAGACATCCTAGAAGTATGTCATCCTCCTCGAATAGAGAGCGCATTACCTGTAGGTCGGGGTTAGATCCAGTAAGGCATGTGTAGTAGGCGTCTGGTATGAAGGGGAAGAAGGGATAGAGATCTCTGAAGAAGAAGCAAATGTAGGCCAATGCTTCGTTGGGAGTAACAATATTCTCCCAGAATAGGTGGCAGCGGAAGGTTGCTATTTTATCTTGGATATCGGGGTTTTCACATGGTGAGACCGGTGGTTCTAGCATGGTCTGCTCCTGTTCCATGTCAACTAACACCGGTATTCCACTCTCATGTCTATTATCGGAAGCGACTGAGGCGACTGAGTGCTGTTGGGCCGGCTCGCCGTGGCCTCTGGGCGGTTCAGCGTCATCGCCATGTCTCGCAGCGGCGTCCGACAGGAACAAGAGCGCATCTGCAGAGCTTCGAACATTGAAATGTTCATGAGCCTTGAGGGTTGAAAAGTCAACGTCACATACGAATCAAGGAGGGGGTAGGGTGGCACGAACCAGATTCTCGGCCGTTGGAGCTGTTTCTGGGACTTGAAGCCGGGCTCGCTTCTCCTGAGCTTTTCTCGTTCGAGCACTCGTATCGTAGGAGCGTTTCTTGGCACCAAAGACACAGTCTCGGCTATCTCTAAAGCTGACAGTCAGCAAGAGCCAAACAGTACTGACCGGGGGCCTTACTTCAGACACTGGACACAACTTGCACCAGCCGCTCTATCCTCAACGATACATCGGACTTTTCGCGACCGGCATGCAGCGCAAGCCTTGTACGCCCGTACACCGAGGCCAAGGTCCGGGATTTTCGGGTCTGACGGTTCACCGGCGCTTGATCTGCGGTCGAGGAGAGACATGATCGAGAAGAGAGATGAAAGGAAGAAGTCTTCGGAAATTTCGGAATATTCGCAGCGGGGCTTTCCCCATCTTTATACACGCAGGCCGGCGCCACGGAATGGGCATAGTATGCGGGGAAGAAGCCACCAAAGCCGAGTGCCAAGGTTCGCAAGGTGCTAGAATTAGGCTGGTCTAGACCTGGATCGACTTAAATAGTTGGCTATTGGAGGATTGCCTGATCTTGTAGTCCTTGTCAAGCCAATCTAAACGCCTTGTCACGTCCTTCAGATCGTCAACGAACCAGGCGCTACCTTTGCCATCACACCACAACTTCGGACTTCTACGATGGCCGCCAGTGGCTTTACGGCTCAGTTACTTGTGCTTCTGAGGACGATTCGTCACCTGCAGTTTAGCGATAAATTGCTAGGTAGGTTGTCATAGGTACCTTGGATTACGTCTAAACTAATACCGATCCGCCAGTATCTAATCCTATCAGTTGCCGCTCAAAGTCTTGTCTGTAGTTGCAGAGCATATAAGCCAAGATGGCTTCGAGAGGGAGGCTGGCGTACTGAGAGAAGTTCTCCGCATCGCGACAGCCTCTCCAGACTATGGCGGTATGGGTATGTCAGCGGATCGAGATTCTCCGGCTGATGAGGGTGAACTGCTCTTACTGGCCTCTGCATGTAAGTCAAGCGAATGCATTTCTTTGCTTCTCTCTTGACAAGTACTGGTGCGACAACAAGGGCTTGAGTCGCTCAATTCAGCTGACCGATCACGTAAACCCCTGGCTCCTCTTGCAGTCAAACCCATCGACCGTCCCCTTATGAATGTGACGGAAAAGATCTTTGCTTTTCACGATGTGTCGCAGAAGGGCTGGGTGCGTCCTGGCGAAGCAATCCTCGTCTCCGTGGACTGGGTTCTGTCTAGCGAGGCCAGCTGGCACGTAAGTCCAACACTGACGTACAAACGACTATTGAAATTAACAAAACGTAGAATATGCTCAAGGTATATCAGAAAATGGGAGATCCAGGCATCTTCCGTAACGACCGCTTCTGGCTGGCTGGTGACCACGTCGTCGACCCTCGCCTAATGGACAAGCCCCTGGTGCGAGAGCTAGTTGACGAGATGGACATGGCCCGAAAAAAGTTCAAGTTGACGCAGTTCCAAGGCAGCAACTACACCATCATGCACACAGAGTTCCACCGCGAGCGGGTACAGCCCGGCCAGCTCGTCATCGGCTCGGACTCACACACGTGCAGCGCCGGCGCAGATGGATGCTTGGCCATTGGCCTGGGTGCCGCCGAGGTTACCATGGCGTTGGTGACGGGTGAAATTTGGTTCAAGGTGCCAGAGGTTGTCGAGATTCGACTCGTCTCCAAAGCTCGACGAGGGATTGGCGGTAAGGACATCATTCTTCATATACTCAAGGTGCTCAAGCGCAATACCGTTGCTAGTTCTCGTATCGTCGAGTACACTGGCCCAGGATGTGCTTGACTGAGCGCAGATGCTCGGTTTGCCATCGCCAATATGATAACGGTACGTGGTGGTCTATTTTAGCCCTGACATCTTGACCGTCTCTTCAAGACCATTTCTCACTCTACTGCAGGAGTTTGGAGGAATAACGGGAATATTTGCTCCTGATGGTATAAGCGAGCAGTTTATCCAGTCTCGAAAGACTCTCCGTCACAAGTCCGATTCTTTCTTCTTCAAAGCCGACCCAGGTTGCTCATATTCCTCTTCGCACACCATTGACCTCTCCCAAGTCGAGACAACCATTGCGCGGTATCCAAGCCCAGATGACGTAGTCTGCATCTCCGACATGGCTGGGTCTCAGCTGGATGGCGTGTTCATCGGCGCATGCACAACAGCTGAAGAAGACCTCGTTCTAGGCGCTCTCGTTCTCCGCGCTGGACTCGAAAAAGGCTGGAAATCCGTTGCCCACGGACAGCGACGTGTGGTCCCGGGGAGCCGTCCCATCGCTGACTTTCTCCGACAGACCGGACTTGCTGAGGTCTATGAGAATGCAGGTTTCACTATTGGCATACCCGGGTGCAGCTATTGCGTGGGTATGGGTGCTGATATGGCAGCACCTGGTGAGGTTTGGCTGAGCAGTCAAAACCGAAATTTTGAAAACCGCATGGGCAGGGGTAAGTTTTGTCATCTTGAAATTGTATCGATTTCTATTAAATGAGGGTCAAACAGATCATACTTGGTTATATAAATGACACATGTTCTGGAGAGCAAGAATTTAGAGCTGACATCTACTTCTAGGTGCCATTGGCCATCTGGCATCTGCCGCTGCGGTCGCAGCATCGTCCTTCAGCATGACGATAACCTCCCCTCAAGAGTTAGTGAGCAGTATCGCAGATGAACAATGGGACCAAGTCAAGGGCAAAGGATCGTTGGGTGATCAAGTTCCGCCTGAGCCACATTGGGTTGAGCCGCCTTTCGACACAGGCGAGACGACAGGAGAAGAATCCCTCGCGGGGGATGTTCATGAGGAGCCCACCGGCACTACTGCTAAAGCCACCATCAACAGCAAGATATACAGGCTTGGTGATTTTGTTGATACGGATGCGGTGGGTTGCGACGTTCTCTTTACCTTGGATAGGATGACACTGACATGTCCGATATGAAGCTTGCCCCGGCGCAATTTGCGCTTTCGTCAAAGGATGAAGAGGAGCTGGGCCGACACTGCCTCAAATTTACGAACCCCGAGTTCCGACAGCTTGTCCAGGAAGGACACAGGGTTGTCGTCGCTGGAAAGGCGTTTGGATGCGGATCCAGTCGACAGGAGGCTGTCCAGGCATTGCTAGGTTCGTGCCATCTGTTAGCACTTTCTTCACGCAGACAAAACGATGTCGTACTATTACGCCCTAAGATGAAGCCTATCTATCTAATAGTCGCGATAGGAATCGGAGTCCAATGTGTCATTGCTGAGTCATTCGCTTTCATATACAGTCGCAACCAGCCCTCATTAGGGCTATGGGGCTTCACTATGACAGATCCTTGCTTTTACGACAAGGCACAGACTGGAGAATCTATCCATATTGATTTCAGCCTCAATGAGTTGACTATTAGTGGTGAACGGTTCCCGTTTGAGTTAACCGATATAGAAAAGGCTCTCACGAGACGCGGTGGCATTATCAAAGCCTTTAACCAGTATGGTACAAAGGTTTATAACGTTATAACGAGGGATAAGAGTGTTAGGATAAAGAAGGTGCAACAAGTGGAAGTACAGCAAGCAGATGATATAACATGGTAGGTGGCTGTCTGCACACTCTGTTTCTTGTTAGAAAATATTGTTTTAATATTAAAGTACCATTTTTACCTTTCTATTATAGCCCCTGAGGTAATAATTCATACGCCGGCTGCAACAACAGTCTAGCTAACGGACCATTTGGCATATCTATAACCATATCCAGCGTGTTGAAAACGAGGGCAACTCTCTCCGGATGATGTGGGCTGCTCCAGTCGGGGAAGAAGACTTTGTATTGAGACTAAAAGCAAAAGCAGCAGCCCGGAAGGCCACCGAAAGAGGATATAGACCATATAAGCCACCATATCAAGCAAAGTCTGCCAGGATAAGACTAGTGATAACCAAGCAACGTCAAATAAGACCACTACCAGAAAGGTTCGGGAAATACTCGAAGCAGATAGATACGGCACTGCCTGGTAACCATACACGTACTATATATAACTTTCTGACAAAGAAAAAATCAAATGTATTAGTCCAGCTCCACACTAGAGTAGCAAGACTAAACAGGTTTCTGCACAAGATCGATGCACTGGAATCGGACACGTGCGAATGTGGCCAAGCATCCGAGACAGTCGAACGTTTTCTATTCAGATGCACAAAGTGGACAATGCAACTGGAAGGGATGCTGAAATGCTCACGAACAAAGATACGAAACCTCTCATTCTTCTTGGGAGGGAAGTCAGCATCTGACGGTAACTGAGTTTACAAGCCCTGCTGGGTCGAGGATCCGCACTATCTGACTACCCTACAGCACTACAAGGACATTTGTGGCCCTGCCACTTGGGAGACCATACTGACCTATGTCAAGAAGCTGCACTATAAT
The DNA here is from genome assembly GCF_021365365.1 of Ilyonectria robusta. Taxonomy (NCBI): domain Eukaryota; kingdom Fungi; phylum Ascomycota; class Sordariomycetes; order Hypocreales; family Nectriaceae; genus Ilyonectria; species Ilyonectria robusta. The sequence continues at coordinate 27,860 of NW_025764522.1, forward strand.
GAGATACGCGTTGTCTTCTTCAGCTCCGCTCCCCAAAGCGGTGGTGCCGCTCTTATGCGTCACGCACTAGTCCGCTTCGCTCGCCTGACGGGTGTAAGAGATCGTCTTTGAGAGACTCTGTGTCAAGCGACCCATGCGATATTGGCCATCCTTGACGTGGGTTGGTGTCAAGCCGAGCTTGACTCCAATCTTGTCGATGAAGGTACCCCAAATACCGAGTCGAAGAGCTCTAATAGATTACTACTTTATCATTCTTTTGCCAGTCATCACTCCCATATTCTATATTTTATGCGCGGTCACATGCGATCAATCGTGGGCGAATGTAGCTACCAGGACTCTCTCAATTGACGAAGACTAAAAAGAAATGCTAATCAGTATCGAGCTGAAGTGATCATGTCAAATGAAGGGTCATCCAAGACTTTTTGTAGCCTTCAAAGCTTGTTTACGCGTTCAAAAGAACCGTGACGCCCCGCACCTTTGCTAAACGTTGCAGCACCCTTGATGCCCTCGGCTTCGACTGTCTTGACACCAGAATTGTATTCTTGGCGCATTGCATCTTCAAAGGAAGTCGCGTTGTAGGCACTATAATAACAAGAATTTCTATCCAAGTTCATGCAGTTTTCTGGGAAAGCAAGCAGCTGATTGGCGAGCCGGATAGCCTCATCAAGTGCTCTCCCCTTCGGCACGACGCGGGTTGCCAAACCCATAGCCAGTGCTTCTTGAGCGTACACAGGGCGACCTGTCAAGATGATATCGAGAGCTCTACCCAAGCCAATAATGGCTTGAAGGCGCACTGTGCCTCCGTCGATCAATGGAACACCCCAGCGCCGACAGAAGACGCCAAACACGGCATCCTCTTCCATGATGCGCAAGTCGCCGAGGAGGCTCAGCTCCAAGCCGCCGGCCACCGCGTATCCAGCGACGGCACATATGAATGGTTTTCTGATTTGCAATCGTGAGGGACCCATAGGTCCGATATTGCGCCCGTCGACGGGGACCATGTGACTATTATAGTCGGAGGAATTGGCCATCTGCGCAACCTCATGCAGATCGGCGCCTGCGCAAAAGGTGCCGCCGACTCCAGTCAGAATCCCAATCTTTTGCTTCGGGTCGTTTTCGAATGCCAATACGGCATCGTAGAGCTTCTGTGCCGTCCTTGGATTGACCGCGTTTCTTTTGTGTGGCCTGTTGATTGAGATTATCGTTATGCCCTCAGTCGTTGTCTCGAACAGCACTTCGTCTTTCTCTGAATCCATGGCTCCTACTTGTTGGTGCTTGATAAGGGAAAGAGATCCAAGGTGTATTCAGAGTATGTCTGGAGGGCTGATTTGGTATAGGTTCAGAGCTGGCAAAATGATGCAGAAACGATGTGTTGGAGATGATGATAGCTTGCCTTAGATCGTATAGAAAGTTGACACATGTGAGAGCCGGCCCAACGATCAACCGACTGCATGGTAGGTATTGAACATAGCCGGGGGGTACTTCTGCATTGCGTCGTCGCCCATCACTACACGAGGTACCGAGGTAACTTTGTCAGTGCGGGGGGCTGGTCATCCTCGCTGTCAAACCCTGTCTAGGGTAAACAGGTCCAATTGGCTTCATGGAAGCTGATGGATCCGGGACACCGGACTTCGCTGGGTCCAAACAGAACGGAGGCTTAATCCGCATTCCCAAACTTGACAGACTTAAATCTCAACGGCGATAGCATGTCAACAGCTAGCTCGTGCTCCAGTAACTTGCGTCAACATTTCAATTATACTTTATTAGTTCACTTTAGCTAATACGGCGTATTCGCTAGCGGTTCTTTGCTAGCGCGGGGCCTATAGTGATCCGAGCTACGCGCAATTTGTGAAATCAGCCCACGCAACCTTGACGGCATCGTGGATTCCTGGGTCATCTCATGTCATATCAGAATATTTTATACATGGAAGGGTACAGAGCCCCCTCTCCACCCCCAATACCAGGCGTATGTTCATGCGTGTGTGGGCTGAGGTTGTCAGGGAGGAGCCGCATCTCTCCACATGCGGGCGAGCTGGAGAAGGTATTTGCCGATGTGGACCCAAGGCCGGGAGATTTGGCAAACGCGACCGACGGCTTTCGGCCTTGAGCATCACCCCGAGTGCACGAAATCATCAAAGTGGCATAAGAGGGAATGGACTGTTGAATCGATTAGCGTATCTGCGTGCGGTGTCTATTCTCTTATATAAGTGTCCTCCTTCCTGCTTCTAGAAACTAAAACAAACGGGCAGCGATACTCTTCACTCATCAATCTTTTCCATCGCACCCTTCATCGATACTATTGTCCTACTTAGCCATCATGGTTAAAATGCTTCATCTCGGCCTTTTGGCGCTCTCGGCCGCTCTCTGCGAAGCTACTAAGCTCATCATCAAGCCAGACAATGCCAAATCGTTCACAGATGTCAGTATCACCCCTCGGCGGAGTGGAAAGCTAGGCTAATCTAAGAGACAGCCCAAAATGCCACATCTGTTGAACTTCACTGAGTCGCAGTTTTCCAGTGCGCTCGGGACGTCGTACTGGACGACCACCTTCCTGACCGCATCCGACAAGCACCAGTATTTGATTGTCTCGCACGCTCTGTTGTCTTACCTCGGAGTTGAGGACCCTGACATCACCGCGAGATATTCCATCCTCGACATCACGGACCCGTCTCGGTTCTGGGTCTATCTGGGCTACGTTCCGACGCCTGAATCTTTTGCCGGCCCGGACAAAAGGCTATCGATCGATTACCCTAGCTTCGGTTTCAAGGCCCTCACGGATGATAGCGTTTCCAAAATACAGGCATGGGGGGAACGTCCTGATTTCGGCTTCAACCTCACTTTCGAAGCTACAACCCAAGTACTGGTCAATAATGGCGGAGGCACTTGGAACTGGGGCACGGGGAACACGACTGAGTGGGCGCTTCCGAGTTGTCGAACCACCGGTACGTTGACTTTGGACGAGAAGGTCTTGACCATCGACCCGGCCAACTCGTTTACCTGGTACGATCGCCAATTCTCCCACGGTGCGCCTCTCGGTAACTGGACCTGGTTTGAACTCAACTTCCCTAAATCGGAAATTAAGGCTAGCGTCTGGGCAATCGACTCGAATGAGCCATCCCCTGGTAACTGGAGATTCGCCACGGTGCGCACGAAGACGGGTTTGGAAATCCTTACTATCGATTTCGACTCATCCAAGGATAAGACCTGGACTTCTCCCGACTCCAACATCACGTATCCGCTGCAGTGGGACCTGAAGTTCTCAAATGGGGACTACTTGTCAATTTCCTCCATGCGCCCTGAGCAGGAAATGTATGGGAATAGATCTGCCACCGATATTGCCTACGAGGGTGGAATTGTGGCCAAAGGCTCCTTTATGGGTCAGAAGACAGGCTTTGGTGTGGTTGAGATTGTTCAAACCATCTAAGATTTACCTTGCTTCTTGTGCTGGCGGCATCTTACTGAGGTAATTAGGCAATTGTTGTTGGTGGCGATGCTGGAGAGTCATTCACCTGATGGGGGGAGCTTCATTAGGATGTAATAATCTCAAGTGGTGGACTTTGCAACTTTAAATTCTCTTCTAAACTTTACTGTCTTATGGGTAGAAACCATATGAATATTTGAAAACGGAGTTATTGATAGTCCTTGAAGGCGCCTTGAGTTGTGGTCAACTTCGAGTGATCAACATACTTCCTTCGGTAGGAGTAGTTTTGTAAACGATGGAAGCATCAATATCCTTCTACCTGTATAGATTGAAGAACTTGGACTTCAGTTGTCTGTGTCTTCTAGCAAGTCCCTCACAACCTCGTCAACGTTTGCCGACTCACTCTCATTAGTCCCTGTTATAATCACCAGCCCTTAAGGCGAGGTATTGACATAATATAGCGATTAAGGCTGATAACTCTCTTATATTACTATCAATAACTCGGATGGCCAAGTATCGGCAGTTTTCCCTAAAATAGCAGAACTGGGTACAGCGATCTCTACCGCCATCACTAGCCCGAACGGCCGGGTGTTAATCATTCTCCTCGCTAAGGCGACTATGTCAGACGAAGCGTCTTTCATCAAAATCGGGCGCTCCGATTAATCTCTCCCTGTGAGAGTAGAGTCTGCGTCTTCAAGTGGCGATGGCACTACCCATTCTACCGGGACTGATTCTCAAGCAGAAAAATTATACTAGAAGGACTCGATGATATTGCAAAACAGGCCAGCGGGTTCCACTCTCCCTTTCATTTTCTTCTTCTCAAATCCGAATTATGTAACGGAGATGGCACAACGCGCAACATTTTTCCTGCTAGCGACCACACGTCAAACTCCCTCCAAACGAGGGTGAAAGGCCTCTTGGCAGCAATCACGGCTATGGTGTGTGGCATCGGGACGCCAAAATATCAATGCATCCTCGCGATGTTCAGGTACGCAATGACGCAGTGGGAATACTGCACTGCAATTTATTAGACAAGATGGATTGGTTAAGACAGCTTAGTGACGATAGATTCTCTTGATTTCTAGCTAAGGGACGGGCCTAGAGCCCGTCTTTTATACATGATGAAGACGGCTGCTGCCGGAGGCGGCAGTCCGTCGCCGCCGCACAGGGGCCGGGGCCCCGTGGGTCCCGGGGACCGGGATTGTGGTCACAGGGCCGGCGATGTGGTCTGAGAAAGAGAGGAAAGTTGCGTTGTCTAGGAAAGCCGGAAATGAGGTTATCATGCGTCTCAGGATGACCCCGAAATGTGACATCCCGAAATGTAACATCAGTCTGTCTGACACAATTTTGGCTCGGCACAGGACTAATCTGCAATATCCTCAACCTCAGATTGCATCCGACTGAAATTAGGCATCCTATCGTACTCATGCCGACGCCCTGCAGAGTGCTCAACACCAGCACTGCGATTTTGACCTCTTTAGAAGCCGCAACTTGCGCACACAGTCAAGCAGCCTACCAACCATGTATAAGAACTAAGACATGATACATAACATGCATTACTTACACGCGCCACTCATAGGCCCCTCCTGTTAAAGTGTGCATTCCACTCTTGGTCTGATGAGTTAGTAAAGACAGAATGCGACAAGTCACCTTAGGCATCGATAGTCCATGTCCGGTGGGTTAAGGAATGAGGCCTGAAGCAATGCGCTGCAATTTTAGATTGAAAGAGGGACTTGGAGGCTGATACTGCGTCCATTTAGATCAGCTAGTAACTTTGAGAGAAGTCCCTTATTCTGTCACGAATGTTGGCTAGGTATCATGCACTTGAGTATCACTGCGTCGTCCAGACCCGTCATGCCGTGCTTATCACAGGTAGCTATTTCCTAGCAACATTCACCGCAATTTTAACTCTCATGCGGGAGGGAGCTTACGTTTGTGGACAATCTGACCTCACGAGATCAACATGTCACACCCCTGGAAGTGCACCAAGCCCTGACACATTAGTGTTTACCTTAAGCTTCAATTTAAACCCTCTTGACTTCAGCCCTCCTGTCTGCAGTTAATGGACTTGCTGTTTGCCAGTAACAACCTTGAGACAGGAACCATCAAGGATGGAATAGGGCGAAGAGCTGAGGCAGGATTCCGGCAGATTGAAAAAAAAAGCATTTTGAAACACAAACTTGAGCCTTGGTATCTGTGACGTGCACAAACAAAATGCAGTAAATTCAAATATTAGGTTCCCTCATCGCAGGAAGGTCGTATTGTATTGTTATTCGACTGTCTTATGTTTCATCGTTCTATTTTATAGACCTAGATTTCTTTGATATACTAGGTTGACCTTAGATTCTAGCCCCATTTTAGTCGATTTCCTTAATATCTTGACTATGCTCGGTCTCCGTCTTATAGGCCTTAAACTGCCGAGCCGGTATCTTCTTCATAAACATTTCGTCCAACTCCTCATAAGTTCGACCTGCTGTCTCTGGAAGCTCAAACCACAAATAGACCAGAGATAGAACGCTGCATCCGCCGAAAATAAAAGCAACCTTGGCTCCAAGATTCGCCTTATCAGGGTTGAAGAGGTATGGGAGCACAAAACTCCACATCATGTTGAGGCCATTGACAACAGCCAAACCAATACCAACCGTCTTGGCACGGAGTCGTGAAGTCGATACCTCTGCAAGAACCGTAAATGCGACGGCACCGATGGACACGTTGTACATCCAGCAATAAAGCAGTATGAATGCAACTGTCGCTTCAATTGCCATCGGGTTCGTGGTGGCAGTAGCACAGCCTCCCATCACCAACAGAATGACAGTCAAGCTAAGAAGTCCGTAAAACGTCAGATTTCGCCGTCCGATTCGGTCAACAAGATACCAGGACATGACGCTGCCGATCATTGAGACAACCTGCTGAATAATCTGGAGCGTGAAACTCTTCTCGGTGCTATAGCCTGCAAGCTGCATGTAGTAGGTTGCATAGCTGGCGGCAAACGTGATACCGGAGAAAGCCTGCATGCACTTTGGCGCAACGCTAATGCAAGTTCGGCGCAGATTGGTGGCTCGGAAGCATTCCAGATACGTGACACCCTCGGTTTCGGCCTTGATCTTCTCCAGCGTCTGCTGAATGACCGACAATCGAACATGTCCTTCCCCTTCGCGGTAACCAAGTCGGTTGAGGCTATGAAGGGCTGCCTCAGCGCGATCTTTGGACATTAGCCACCAGGGAGACTCGGGCATGGTGAGCACAAAGGGAGTGGCAACAGCGGCGAACCCAAACTGGGCACAGAACACGGAGCGGTAGGCCCATCGGTCGGGCAGAGTGCCAGTATACTTCACGATCAAGGCCGAGACAAGGGGTCCGAGGGTATAGGAAAAGCCGACCAAGCAGGTGAAAATGCCTCGGAAGGCCAATGGGGCAATCTATTACCAGATGAGTATGTCATAGCCGGAAGTACGTTGAACGACAAAGGGGACTCACTTCTCCAATGTAACTCACGCACACGGTCGCAATACAACCGGTGCCAAATCCGTTGAGGAACTTGCCGCCGAAAAAAAGTTCATTGGTCGTTGCAACAAATTCCATGGTAATGGCAGCATAGCTCACAACAAGTGTGCTGATAAGGACCGGCTTTCGCCCGAATTTGTCGGCAAGGTATCCTCCACCCAAACAACCGATGATGGCACTGATTTTATCTGTTAATTTGAGCCAAACCGCGAATGGATCACGACTCTACTTACGATGCCATGGGGGCACCGCTGAAAGCTGACTGCCAGTTTGCATGTAGAACATATTTCCCATCATGAAGATATCCGAAATCTTCCCGGAAACGCGGAATACCGAGGATATTGCCAGATGCCTGGTTCTCGAAGCTGACGAGCAAAACATACCAGATAGCAAAGAGTGCCCAGGCACACGCCTTAGGATAGCGGCGGAAAGACTCACGCTTCCCAATACTGTGCTCTTCTTGATTGCCGATTTGAGCTAGCTCTTTGTCATTGGTGACTTTTTCAGCCTGCTCAGCTGTGGAGGGTTTCTTTTCGAGATCCATGTTGCGAGGAGTTCCTTGATTGTTTCCCGATATGCTTCAGTCAAATGAAGCAGCTTTGAATCTCCAGCAAGAGGGAATTGTCATGGCGACTATGTACAGTTTATGTAATGCTCAGGCTCGGAGTCTCATTCCACTCTGGGGTAAATGAGACTTCTCCGCAAATTCGTTGAAGCGGGGTGCTATGGCTAGTTCTAAGGGGATAAAGTTGCCATTCTCGGGTGTATTGATTGACCAACCGTCAATGTGTCGCGTTATACGGGGTTGGTGGGGATCCTCCTTTCTGGGGTTGATCGCCGTCGTCTAGGGCTGCAAGACAAAGTATGATTCAATCCCACCCTGACGAGTGGGGGCATGGCGGATCAGGCCAGGTTATGGTTCGTACACTTCAGTACCGAGCCCCATATAGTCCCATTTCAAGGCAGAGGTACATAGCGTAATTTAAGCACCTGTGAAATCGTCCCCGCTCAATTCACTGTACAACTTATTTTGTGCAGTATTATGGATTCCGAGTAGCTGCTGTTGCAATCCAGCCAAGAGAGTCCAGTCACGATATGGCTGCCGAGAATGCCACGTCATTCTATGTAGATCACGGAAATGCTGGAATTTCTATCACCGTATAAATTTGGTGGGTTGAATGTACCCATTTGGTGCTCTCTGTTTGGACCGAATCCCTGCTCGTGACTCAAGTGCACTTTGTATCTCAGACAAAGGAGCCATGTGCTTGTTTGCATTCCCGAGAGCACTCCTGTCTGTCGTAACTGCATTATGCAGCGGCACTTGGAACTGCTAAAAAGGTCGGTCCAGGGCTCCAGTGACCCTAGCAGCTTCAATTCAATTGCTCTTTAGACTGCACAGACCGCGAAACATTTCGATAGCTACGCTTGGCAAGCGGAGGCTCCCCGCCCTGGTCGGAGGATGAGTTTTTTTTCGTTCAGCCTTCCAGGATGGTGGATCTCTGAATGAAGAATGTCGTAGCGCTCCCAGGGTACCAATTAAGAGATATTAACCCCCACTAGCACAGTCCAATGCCGATCTTTGCCCTTATTAATCTTGACACCAACAATATGTGGCCATGAGTGCATACAAGTGAGGACGGACTCGTCTAGTGGCATAATCGTGTTGCATGAAAGACCTCTCAACTAAAGCTAGTCTCCATCATAAATGGCTCTCGTTGCCGAAGGAATTGTGAGTCGCCGATGTGCTGGTTGTAGGGAAAACCCGTTAAGCCGTTGAAAAGACAAGATGACGCCTTCACCAAAAGACAGGCTCCAGCAGTTCACAACCAAGCCACGGGTCTTCGTTCTCTCGGATATCTCAAATGAACCAGATGATGCCGAGTCTCTAGTTCGATACCTGACCTATGCAAATCAATTCATCACAGAGGGTCTGGTGCCGACGACCTCGATATGGCTCCAAGACAAAACGTGTCCTGAAGACATGCACAAGATTGTCGACGGCTATGCTGCAGCATTGACTAATATGAATGCGCATGTGCACCCATCATTCAGATATCCGCCAGCAGAAGAAATGAGAAATTTGATTCGACCTGGGGCTCCGGTGAGACTACTCCTTATGTGCCGGCGGGACGAACCATCTAAGCTAACGAACGATGTGCCTTACGCAGACGTACGGCATGAAAGCAGTAGGCGACGGTATACCTCTTAGCGAAGGTGGGAAGCTATTGAAAGAGAGGATCGAAGCATCTCCGCCGCTTGCAGAACCACTCTGGGTGCTCTGCTGGGGAGGTACGAACGTGTTGGCTCAGGTTCTCTACAAGATTCGGCAAGAATTTGACCCTGCCACCGCAGCAACGTTGAGGGCAAAAATACGAGTATATGCCATCTCAGACCAAGACGACACCGGGTCGTGGATCAGGTCGGAATTCCCAGATCTCTTTTACATATCGTCAATCCACGCGTGGAACCAATATGGACTAGCAACCTGGGCTGGCATCTCAGGGGAAGCCCATTACAGCTTTGACGAGGGAGGACCGGACGGTACTAAGATAAGCAAGCAATGGGTGAAGGACAATATCCAGATCGGTCCTCTAGGTGCGACATACCCAGATCCGGAATTCGTCTTTGAGGGCGACACGCCAACCTTCCTGTACCTGGTCCAGAACGGCCTCGGTGCTCGCGAGCACCCCAATTTCGGGTCCTGGGGTGGTCGATACGCAAAGACGGACCCAAGTGATCGCGTGAAGCATTACGGAGATTCAGCCGATAGAGTTGAGGGAAAGGATAGGAGGATGTACAAGTCTAACCAGGCGACCATCTGGCGCTGGAGAGATTCATACCAGAACGATTTTGCCGCGAGAATCCAGTGGTCTATGACGGATGATTTCTCCAAAGCCAACCATCATCCTGTCGTGGCGTTGCATGATGACTTTAGCCCCGAGCCGTTGCAGATCGAGGCTGAAGCAGGCAGCTCGTTAACACTTGATGCCAGCAAGTCTTATGATCCCGACGGTGACAGACTCTCATTTCAATGGTTTCAATATGACGAGCCAAGTATCGATGTCTGGAGTGCACACAAATGGACTGCAAAAGTTGAGATTAAAACTCTGAACTCGGAAGGTTCAAAGGTCGAAATACAGCTCCCATCCGCTGATAAAGCCTGTGTCGAATTCAAGACATGGAGACCACTGAAGCGTGGCCAGGTGCTACATGTTATTTTGGAAGTCAAGGACAATGGCACGCCACAGTTAACGACCTACAGACGGGTTCTAATTCAGACAGTTAGACAATAGAACCCATCACATGCCTCTGATCAGATAGTTTCTCGTCACTTACCTAGTAAATATCCTCTAGAGCGTCCGTGAACTCAGAGAGCTAAACTTAAAAGGAAGTAAGATAGTCGATGCAATTAATAGATCATTCGTCTAAGTCACTAACCCACGGCAAGTGTGAGGGAACCAATCCAGCTCAGAAGCCTAAACCTCCCAGGTATTCCACTAAAATCACCCGATTTACTCAATATGAATGGTTTATTGAAGAGGCGAAGATGCTTGGTAGGCAAATGATGGTTTGGTAACGCACCTATTCTTTTATTCCGGGGATATAATAAGATGCTATCTGCTGTATCGGTTGTCAGGTTATGTTACTGTAAGATGAAATGTATTCGGTACTCTCCGGTATATTTATGGGCTACAAGCACATATGCGTCACTCTTTCCGCTTGTATCTGGGCTAGAGGCAAATGTTAAGAATGGCCGCGTTTTAGCGCGGCGTAGTAAAGCTGTAACGGTCTAGATCCATAATAGAAGCACAGGAGAGAAATCATGTAAGACTGTCTCATAAAGGGCTGCAAGACCTCAGATACCCTTACTGTTCTACGAGGCTATCTTGTTCATAATTGTTGGTCCATGTAAAGAACCAGCGAAGAATGAAACAAGGTCGCATGTGAAGATTATCTCGTGGCACAGAGTTATCAGACTTGCAAGGATACACCAGCTGAATTGGGCAACGAAAAGGAGAATGCGGCATACTACGGGGTTCAATTACAAGATGTATACCTATATAGCCATCTTACCCCCGTCCTCAAATGGAGTGACGCGATAACATTCCTTCTTATCTCCTCTCCGCCCCAACACGAATACTGCCTCGCTTCCAGAAATCCATTACAACTATTCCTTCTTACCTTCTCTCCTGGCTTCTATTTGAATATATTCGCCTTCGTTCTTCGGATATTTAATATATAATAGAATCAGCATCCCGTTCAGACACCTCACTAGCTGCCTGAAATTAGTAGATACTCATTGAGATTCCCTCTGTATATAATATTAAAGTAAGACATAGACTTATCTAAAATATCCACTACTAAGTAGGTATATAAATACCCTACTATAACCAGTCTTCCCCCCTTTGCTATCTGTATACTAGAATACTTCTAAGAGTATAAGATTGAAACTCCTGAGTAGGCCGCTCCGGCACATTTGCGACCTACCGATCTTCTACCTTCTTAATCTTACTATCTTTACTGATGTAAGTCCGAACCGCGGAGTCTATTATTAGCTTCTTATTAATGCCTTTTACTATGTATTTGATGGATAGGTTGAGCTTTATGGGATTTCCGGCTGATGTAACTGTGTGTAACTGTATCTCTGTATCGTGGCAGAGTGCAGGGATTCCGTACTAACCTGCGGTATACTTGCCGCACCCTACTATAATACCTATAGGGTCGCTGAAGGTCGTGCGTGGCGACTAGGGGGATAGGTGTTGAAGAGTTGGATTATGGGTCTCTATGGGTACCTATACGATAAGCTTTCTACGTAGAGATAAGAAAAATTACCCTATACTAAGAATTACCCAAAGTTGCCTATGAATTATAGGATATTAATTTTTTTTCTATTTAAAATTTTTTTATTAAGCTTTTTAATTAAAATTTACCATCTCATTTTATCTATTACTCACTCTAGGTATTTTAAAATTACTTATAAATACCTATAGGTTATCAGACTATACTATAGAAGTAAAATAAATACCCATAGGTTACCTATTGCAAAAAGCCCACGGGTATTTCACACCCTATTGATATTGACGTTATTAATGTTGAGAAAGGAGAATGTTGGGCAGGATGAGCCAGTAGCAAACTAGTCTTGGCTTGTTGTTGATTGAGGATGGTTATGTAGTAATACCCACCCAGTGAAAGACGGCATATTGAATATCTGCTAAATGGGTAGTGCAATAGCACAGCAAATGTCAAGAGAGTCTAAAGCGATAGAGCGACAGCTCTGAGAAGCCAGCGGTAAGCATCAGACGTCAGTTGCCCCGGGTACAGAAGGGGCGCTAATAATATGCATCTCCAGGCGGTCGCAGTAAGGGTGACCAGCGCAGAAGAGGTATCAGCTGCGATCCGGTTTGCGACTGCCCACAATATCTTACTAACAGCTCGCGGCGGTGGACATTTCACCAGCGGGGCTTCATCATTGGCTGGCGGGATGGTGGATGGGCCTGACGCGCATGCGGAAAGTCAGCGTGGACGCGGAAGCTCGAACAGTAACCTACGAGGGAGGCTGCGTGTTCAGGGGCATCAACTCAGCGCTCGCTGTACACAGACTGGCCACTGTCGGCGGGCTTTGCAACCAAACAGTAACCAAACAGGCGTGGGCGGACTGGTTCTTGGCGGCGGCCATGGCTTCTTGTCTGCGCGTCACGGGCTTACTGTTGACAGCCTCGTCTCAGTCGAGATAATTCTAGCCGACGGGTCTATTGCCGAGATGTCTGAGATCCAAAAGCCCCATCTATTTTGGGGAGTGCGAGGGGCAGAAGCCTAGTTCGGCATCGTCATCCGATTTACATCCATCACGGGCACATCCAAAAGGCGATATTTGGGGCGGGCCCCTGTTATTCACATTGACAAGGTGCCAGAACTCGTGGACTTTCGCAAACGAGTCCCACAACCGGGGCGAGATTGACCACAACTGCATCGTCGTCTTCGCATATGCGCCGCCGAGGCAGAGCAATTCTTGGCACCCTTGCTAGGACTCAGCCCTATTGCTAATTTGACTGGCAGATGTCATATCCAACGACCAATACGCTCTTCAACTCAATATTCGAAGGACCGGGACGCAAGCTGATGCGCTCCTGTAGCATGCTGATGCCGCTCGACGCCGAAATCACTGTCGAGACCGGGCGACGACGGTTCCTTGACTTCATCACCTCTCACAACGACATGACAAAACCAATCCTCGCCTTCGAGTTCTTCCCCGCGGCCGCCATTCGGGCCACTCCGCATGAGGCAACCGCCTTCGCCAACGGCGGCGAGCACTACCTGGGCGTCATGGGCCTCATGTACGACGTCGCGTCTCGTGATGGTGAAGTTCGCGTCTTCAAGCGCGAGTTGTCTGATTATATGACCACCACTTGCGGCTACGACGGCAAGCGAGCCCCAGGCGATCCTGTACCGTTTTATCTCAACCTGGAGCACGAGTCGATGTCACCCGAAGACGCTTTCGGCGACCACGTCCAAAGGCTGCGCGAGCTCCAGCGCAAGTACGACGCGGAGAATGTCTTCCACGAATGGCATGGCGTGAAAGTGGAACCCAAACCTTCCACTGGCGCTTAGGAGTCTTTTGAGCTCTCTGAGCACAGCCAGTCCGGGGAATAGGCCGGGAAATAGCCCGAGAGCAGAAGCAAGGGACGGATAAAGCAGCCACATGGAATGAGAATAGCAACGCGCCGTCGACGTTGATTGCGTCGCATGTTCCTGCCTCCTACCTTCTCATCTCTCGGCCCATTGCAATCTCGAGCGCGACGCTGTCGGGGTGGCAAAGGTCGAGAAACCTGGGGAATCGGGGGAATGAGGGCCGACCGGGATGTAACATTACATGGGGCTATCGACTAGGTACCGCCGGAGAAGCGCCTGAATAGAACTTGACCCGCTCCGGGGTGACTGCGGGGTAGTTACTCCGTACGGGGAAGCTGGCGATAACCTGGGGGCCAGCCTCGCGCTCCAGGATGCGATTGGGCCGGTTCGTCCTGATATCCTCCTGACATCCTCCTTGGAGAGCTGGGACCTGTGATAGGCGCGTCTAAGGCAAGGCCTCCTGCCCGCCTCCCTGTACAGCTCCCTGTATAGCCAGGATCGATGATACGCACGCCTCAACGATGGACACGAAACCCGGTTGAACGGCTGCAGTCATGCGAGATGCGTGAACCGTTATAAGGTTACACCCCCCCTCCCGCTCGTCCTCCTGGCTCTCTCTGGTGATCCATTGCTCTTTCACACTCTTCCCTTTTCCAGTATCGACCAGGCAACATGAGTGAACCTGTCACGTCAAAGTCGCCCAGCAGCCTCCTCGAGGTTGAGGGGGCCAACCCCATCGACCATGCCGCCGATCTCGATGAGAAGGCGCGCGCCGCCGACTACAAGGCCGACGCGATTGAGGCAGAGAACGCCGAACTCAAAATGGGCGTGCTGGAAGCTGTTCGGGCTTACCCCATGGCCAGCCTGTGGGCTTTCACCATGTCCTGCACAATCGTGAGCTACTCCCTCCCACCTTTGTGTCCAAGTTGCTCTCGAATCATAGACTTGCAACTAACCTCGTCGCAAGATTATGGAGTCGTACTGTGTCTTCCTCGCGGGCAACTTCATCGCAGTCCCCATGTTCGAAAGACAATACGGCATCCCAAACCCAGCTGATCCTTCCGAATTTATTATTGAAAGCAAGTGGCAGTCGGCCCTCCAGGTGGGCGGGCCACTCGGCGCTCTTATTGGCGTCGTCCTCGCCGGCCCTCTCACCAGCGCCATTGGATACCGTTGGGCGACCATCTCCGGTCTCATGCTGCTTAATGCCTTCATCTTCATCTTCTACTTTGCCAAGTCGCTTTCTATCATGTTGCTCGCCCAGCTTCTTGAGGGTATTCCATGGGGTATCTTTATTGCCAATGCGCCAGCATACTGCAGCGAGATTGTGCCGATCCAGCTGAGAGCACCCGCCACCCAGATGCTGCAAATGTTCTGGGCTATCGGTGCTATTATTGTAGGGGCCATTACTTACGTCTATAATGAATATGATTCCGAGGACGCATATAGGTTTGTACCCCCCCGCTCTACTATACAAGGCTTTGCTTATATCTGTACCCCAGAATTCCTATTGCGCTGCAGTGGATGTTTCCTACACCTCTTGCTATCCTCATCTTCTGCGCACCGGAATCACCTTGGTGGCTGGTTCGAAAGGGGCGTCTTGATGATGCAGTTCACGCGGTGGGCCGGCTAGGACGCTCATCGGTCATCGAGAACGCGAGCGAGACTGTTGCTATGATGCGTCGTACTATTGAGCTTGAGAAGTCCGAAAAGGAGCCCAGTATACTGGAACTTTTTAAGGGTACTGACCTCTACCGCACCCTTATTGTTTGTGGTGTATATGCGGCGCAAAACCTCACTGGTAACCTTATTGCCAACCAGGCTGTTTATTTCTTCAAACGTAAAGTGCCCTTCGTCCTCCTGACACAAATACATAGACTAACACAACATATAGAGGCCGGTATCAAGACGAACACAGCATTCGCCTTGGGTCTTATCACTTCCGCCCTGCAAACTGTCATGGTCATGTTGTCTTGGATCCTCACAACATACCTCGGCCGCCGGACAATCTACGTCTGGGGTTCGGCCATCAACGTCGTTTTCCTTATTGCTCTCGGCATCGCAGGCTCTGTTGGATCGTCGACTTCTGCCTCTCTTGCCCAGGCCTCGCTTGGTCTCATCGTCTCCGTCCTGTTCACCCTCGGCCCGGCTCCTGCGTCATGGGTCATCATCGGAGAAACCTCCGCCATTCGCCTGAGGCCGCTGACAACTGGTATCGGTCGCGGTTCCTATTACATCATGAACATTCCTTGTATCTTCATGGCAAGCTACATGCTGAACCCCGAGGTAAGACTGCTTTGACACCATATTGCTAGAGTGACGGATGCTGACATAAAAACAGTACGGAAACATGGGCGGCAAGTGCGGCTACGTCTGGGGTGCAACTGGTCTTATCTGCACAGTCATGGCGTTCATCTGGCTACCGGAGATGAAGAATCGCTCCTACCGTGAGATCGACATTATGTTCAAGCGCAAGATCCCGGCTCGCAAGTGGAAGGAGACTGTGATTGATATCAACGATGATGAGTAGATGGGCATGTCGTCTGGTAAAGAAACGGCGTTGCTGTGTATAAGAGTCGGTTGCCATTGTCGTGCAAAGAGGGGCGGCTTTACCCCTTCTTGTCATCGTCTACAGCTAGTCAATGAAGAGGCGAATCGAAACTGTTATCTCTTGAATGAACTGTGACTCTTGGCCGTTGACTACATCTGAAGTCTTACGGTTGTGTGATCCAAAGAAAATTCCGTTGCCACATCCGAGCCTTTCCAGCTGCCATGCAATGCAGATGCAGTAGACGTTCTAGAAGACGACTAGAACCTCCGTTTTACGAATCGATTTCGAGACTACGGAGTTAGCCGGTGAGTGGGATATGCGAGCTCGGCGATCAGAGGGCCCGAGGCATCGCCAACCAGACCACCTCCAAACCCAACAAAAGCGGCCAGCAACAACAATAGCAACATCGGGAGCACCGCTTTGAAGGCTCGCTCCCAGAAGGCAAATGGCGGATCCGACGGAAACGGGGTGAAGGGGAGGCTGAAAATGGGACTAATGGCTTGCATAGTAACCAACAAGCCGAGGCAAGACCCGATACGGTTGTTGAAGTCTGAAATCCTATGTAAACTACCATCTGGGGCTTGAGCACGCCTGAGCCGGTGGGTATTGACTCAGCTTCCACTCAGTGCGGAACAGCCCGAATGCCGTTGAGGATAGAGCTGTTGAAGCCGATTAGATAGCCGGTCATCATGGAGGAAAGATTTGCAATCGCGGGCATACATTTCCTTGTGGACCCAGTGCCGATCGTTCCCGTCGATGACCACAGGCGAATTAGAATGCACCGATGAATACAGCATTATCACTATCATGTTCATCATATGGAGAAACACCTGGTCATCATGATGGAAGGTCTAACCATTGCTGTAGCGACGGCTAACTGACGACTTTCATCAAACACAAGCGATACATCAAGGGCTTCTCTTCTGACCAGCGAATGTCATCGATCCCACAGCTACGAAAAGCATCGTCCACTTGTAAAATGAGATGGTCGACAGATTTAATCGAGCAAAGTCAAACTTGCCCAAGGCAGTTTGAACCTCCCTCGCCACCCAAGTCCCAGTCTCAAGTTGATGGCGTTATTTGAGTCAACTTTCGTAAAGCCGCAATTTGTCCCTTCTCGAACACGGCAGACTGGGCCTGGAGGCTCTCCGCATGCTCAGCGGGTACAACCTTGGCTCCCACGACCCATGTGATGGTAGTCTCATTGGGACCCGAGGGGTGAAGCTGAACAGCTGCCAGGGTACCTTCCGCTGGACTCGAGTTCGGCTCGCAAACTTCGTATTTCATCTTGTACGTCTTTGGGTTCAATTCCAGGATCCGTTCGTCGAATGCAGTGTCACCAAAATAGATTCGTCGCAGAGCACCCTCCCCGAATCCTTCCAACAAGGAAGAGCGAGTGCAGCCGGGAATCAGAATCCTCTCCGCCCCGATGGCGGATAGGAAAGGCCAGATCTCATTTGCTGGCGCCTGAATGGTTTCTGTCATTGAAACAAGGACGTGCCTGCCTTCTAGGTCTTCAATAGACATGATGATGGGAATCTAAGTTATAAGATGTTGTCAGTGATGGTTTTCTAGTTCAGATAGGTTGCATCAACCTTTGGGTGTGGAGCGTTTGTGAGTCGTTGTTTTCTGGCGACGAAGCCGGATAAGGAGACATGGAAACGGCTTCACAGCTCAGCATCGGCGTATATCTTTATTATACTGGTCCTCTCAACCCAGATTCAATTTGTCAGCAGCATGAGGTTGGAAGTTGAGTCATCCCGAGTCTCCCGCTATGCGCTTTGCCTGTCCCGGGTAGATGCCAATGCATTATCGGCCTTGACAGGCACTTCGAAGCCCCGAAAGCGAAAGCGAACTGCATGGGCCCACCTAATAAAGCCAGGGAAAATTTGAATGTGGTTAGAAACTCCCGATAAAGCCTCTCAAGTACAGATCAGTATCGAATCTCATTTATAGACTCGAGGCCAGATTGCTGCCTTTCGTTCTCTATCTTGGACCAGGCCGGGACATTTTGCCAATCTTCCCGGGGATAAGCATTCGGGATACAACCTGCGGTCTAGACAAGCTCACGGAGGGGTCCAAAGAGGCCCGGTGTACAGGGGCCTCATGCTGGTCTCCATATATCCTGGTATCACCCCATCTCAGGCTCTAGACCTCTCGACGTTGGAGTGAGGCGTGTACCTAAAGGCTAGCGCGTTATGCTTGGGGCATGCCTGGAAGCACTGGCGGAGCGGGAGTGGAGGGTGGAACAAAAGGACACCGTCTCCTTTTTCTGGTGAGACTTGAGGACGCTCTCGCTCTGCCCCTTGTGGCTCAACGCGTTGGTTTAGCCAAGATCTCCAATCTAGATGAGAAATCCCAACACGGATAATTATCACCTATCAGTGCGGGCTAGAATCGCCCATTGCACCCGAATTTTCGTGCCTCGCTATAGGGTGAGAGATATCTGGTTGCGAATGGGATACCTAGCTACAAATGACCTGATACATGATTTCATTACGAAATAATCGTGTTTTCCATGTACGAGGTACCTTGCCATATTAATATAGGTCATCAGATGGCGGGGCAGCGATATGCAAGACACTAAAGAGGTCCAAAATATCGACGGGTCGGCTTCGATTTCTTGTAACACGCCGAATCCACAGGATCTTAGCGGGGAATGGGAGAGTGCCACTTCTTCTTATGAAAACTGGGGCCGCCTACCTGTTGGATGTCTGAAGTTCTGGAAACTCAGTCTCAGAGCCACATTCATTCATTCTATTCCGAAATCGAGCTCGATGCGGGGAAGTGTGGAGAGACGTGGAAGAGAGAGGCACGTATCGGGCAAGATGGGACCGAGCTATTCTCAGATAGCGTACAAGGTCAACCGCCCCGCGCCGACTTTCTTCTACATACGTTAAAGAGAAGGCCTTAAGATCGCAACATCCAATCCGGCGGTTATGAGCGCGAAACGCGGATAATCGGCTCGGTTTAGTTTCACCATATGGGTTGGGACTAACGACTTGGGGGAGTATGGCATGTTGACGGATGGCAATACCGCTGGCACAACGCTAACGGATCTTGCCGAGGGCGTCTAGACGGCGTTAGAATGTATCTACGCGACGGGAGGGGCGGCACTTTGTACTCTTTAACCTGGCCGCCCACGAGCCGGCACGGCTATATAAGGCGAGCTTCATAAGCCTGGCTTAGGCGGCGAGCGACCCGTTACAGATGGAGAATGAGATGCGACGGTACAAGAGCAGTTTCAACACTATTTTTGACTACGGCTTACCGTTCCAGCTCCTCGTGCAGAAGCGGTGGTCGGGTTCCACGGTGGCAATCTTCGATACGAACACCCTGCTAACGAATATTTTTGCGGAACCAGGAAGGTATCTCGAGGCGCGCCGGTTGACACGGAGGGTGTCTACAACGTGTGGGATCCTGAAACGGGAGTTGGTTGACACGCCGTCAATGTT
The DNA here is from genome assembly GCF_021365365.1 of Ilyonectria robusta. NCBI lineage: Eukaryota > Fungi > Ascomycota > Sordariomycetes > Hypocreales > Nectriaceae > Ilyonectria > Ilyonectria robusta. Next base: position 47,421 of record NW_025764522.1, read on the forward strand.
GCCCTTGAACAGTTTCATTTGGTATCACCCGGTGCATCCGTCGGAGCGGACGCGCAAGTGACCCTGAACTCCCTTTTCTTCAAGTTTAACATGAACGAGTTGCGTGTGAGTTGACAATATTAGGGTGCTAGTGGAGGCAGTTGCGAGCGAGTTTAGCTAGTCTGTCCGTGGAACTTCAAAGTATGGGACCTTCTGTATCTCGTGAGAAGGGTGGCTGCAGCATCGAGTACTCGCAATGGTAACAGTGGTCATAACGAGTGGCATAATTGTAGCAAGCCTAGCAAATTCTTTCTCAACTAAAAGTTTATGGAATAACATTTACAGATGAGAAAGCCCCTCCTTAATCTTCACCAGCATCAGTCGCCCAATAATAGGGTCTACTTTGCTGAACATGGCTATCACAGACTCCCTTAACGGAGTGGGCACGTCTAGTAGGGTACCGGAGATAGCTTCAATCCAGCTAGACTTCTCCCTCTCGTCAAACACCCTTGTCCATAGTTCACGGGGTTGCACAAAGTCCTCCTCGTCCACAGGAATCTCGTTCAAGCCTAGTGTAGCAGTAGATGCAACCCGCTCGAGGTGTCGGATTTGAGTAATGGATTTAGTGGACACACCAGGGCTTAGCGTGCTGCGAACGTAGTTCGGGTCACTACCATAGTTCGTAGTGACTGTGATTCCATCACGCTCATAAGGGGCATAGACAGGCGCAATGGGTCGATTAGGAGGCAGCTGAGAGTAGTTTACTCCGAGGCGATACCTTTGGGCATCAGGGTAGGCAAACATACGGGCTTGCAACACTGCAGGTGGTTAGTAAACAGTTGGGATTTGAACATTTGGGAAACAAGACTTGCTTGGATCTGGAGTCATGGCTATTCCGGGGACCATGTTGGATGGGGAAAACGCAGCTTGCTCGATTTCAGCAAAGTAGTTGTTGGGCTGGTTTTCATATGTCAGCAGTGATCCATATTTTTAGACGAGAATACTTCCTTACGTTCTTGTTCAGTGTCATCTTGCCGACCTCAATCAAGGGAAAGTCCTTATGAGACCACACTTTGGTAATATCAAATAGAGCCCGACCAAAGGTCTCAGCCTGTTCGGGTCTCATCACCTGGACGTACAGCTTCCAAGCTGGGTATTTGCCCCGCACAATGGCATCCCAAAGGTCCTCATGGTGGTAGTCGGCATTAGCCCCGGCGACCTTTTCGGCTTCCGCAGAAGAAGCAAAGTGAGTTGGGTGCTCCTCAGGGCGAAAATGGAACTTGCAATACTGGAAATTGCCATTGTTGTCTACCAGTTTAAAGGTATGGACCCCGAAGCCCGTAACTCGACGGATAGAATCAGGCAGACCGCGGGTGCCAAAGAGGTGCATCAAGGCGTGTACACTTTCCGGTTGGTTCACATGAAAATCCCAGAACTGAGGATTAGATCCTGTGGGACAGATTAGGGGATAGTAAAAAACTCACCATAGTCCAATCTGGCCTATTAGTGGCCGGATGCCTCTTATGGCTTCGATTCAAAGAAGGGAAGCGCATCGGGTCACGGACGAAAAACACAGGCTGTGAATGTTAGAACTCAAGGTAGAGAGGAAGCCGAGACAAATACATACAATGTGGTTGCCTACAATGTCGTGGTTGCCTTCTTCTGTGAAGAACTTGACGGAAAAGCCTCTGACATCGCGAACGGTGTCAGCACTACCTCTCTCACCACCAGTGGTACTGAGACGAAAGAGGATTGTCGTTTTCTTTCCAACAGTGTCCAAGAACTTGGCACAGGTCAAGTTGGCTATATCCTTGTTGGTGACTTCGAATTCACCCCAAGCTCCGACTGCCTTCGCATGTACAACTCTATGAAAAAGGTTAGGTAACTAGAATTCCAGTTAATAGCTACACCTCAAGGATTTCACATGCCTCTCTGGGATGCGTTCCCTGTTGAAATGCGCGAGCGTCTCGAGGAGCAGCGTATCTCCTAGCGTGGTGATCCCACCAGCACCAAAAATAGGCAATGTCGTACTGACAGAAGGATCCCGAATGGGCTGGCCTTTATGTCATATCAGAAAAGAACGCTAGAACCAGATTGATTACACGAAACGCACCTTCAGCCAGAGTGTAAGTAGGTTTTGACATGGTTTCTTTCTTGCTAGAGGTAATTAGGATGGATGTTGTAAAGTGTGGGGCATCAATTAGCTGTACTGAACGTGTGAAAAACAAATCTGAAGCTTGTGGCATTACGTATTATACTTATATACCCATATTTACAATAAATTTGTCCCGCCTCATAGACGGAGAGTAATATATTCAGCTGCTATGAAATGATAATGATTGAATACCGAATTAGTCCCGACGGTTAACCCGGCTTCACACAATTCGGCGACAACGGATGATTCGGAAGCCCCTCAGCCATGTAATACAGTACCTAGAAACACTGTAATCGCGCCCTGTGCCTAAAGCGGAGCATGGCGAGTCAGGTTGGCGATGCGCCTTAGTTAGTTACTTTTCTGAGATGACGTAGGCGGCACCGAAAATGTTTTGACGCCGAACCGCCGACGGTCTGCCCCACCAGTTTGGGAAGAATTCTGGGCCGTTCACGATGCTAAGGGTTGAAGATGCCGAATTGCCGAAGGCCAATCCACGATATTGCTAAGAATGATTTTGCGCCGTAATAAACTCTCGGAGTTAGCTCGGTGAGGCTATCCAACGGTTGAGATCGCGAACGGAGCAATGAAATCGACACGAAAATGTATGTTAGAAGAACTAATGGCGACGAATAAATATCTTGTCGAGTTTGCTCATGATATGTTCGTTTTCAGAATCAATCGTTTATCAACCTTGAACAACTCTTCCTCCCTTCTCAATACTCTTTCAACTTTTTCAACTCTCCAAATATTAAAAACAATGGCATTTGTTGCGAATGGAAATCAGTACGACTTCATCGTCGTTGGTGGCGGGACTGCTGGTAATGCGGTTGCCGGACGTCTCGCTGAGAACCGGAACGTCAGTGTTCTCATCGTGGAGGCTGGTATTCCCAACCCTGACCAGGTCTCTGCCATCACCACGCCCTCCCAAGCATTCGGCCTTCGCGGTAGCAAGCACGATTGGGCTTACAAGTCGACCATGATTAAGCGTGACGACTATGAGCGCATCGAGAAGCCCAATACACGAGGCAAGGCTCTCGGCGGGTCTTCTTGTGCCAATTACTTTACCTGGATTCCTGGCTCTAAGCCAACATTTGACGACTGGGAAGAATTTGGCGGTTCTGACTGGAATTGGAATGGTTGCGTTGAGTACCTTCGAAAGTGTGCTACCTACCATGACGACAAGAAGCTATATCCTACGGATCTGAAGAAAATCGGCACTGGCGGTCCCATCCAGATTGAACACGCGGATTTGGTGCCCGAGATGAAGCCCTTCCGCGATGCCCTCACCCAGGCGTGGGTATCTAAGGGTGAGGCGTTGACTGAGGACATCTACGAGGGTGAAATGAGGGGCCTCACCCACTGTGTCGATACGATTTACGACGGTCAGCGCCAGGGCAGCTTCCTGTACCTGAAGAACAAGCCCAACGTCAGCATCCTCTATGGTGTCGAGTCCAAGCAGCTGATCATCGACCCCGACACCAACACCTGCCTTGGTGTCACTGTCGTCAACCCTGCCACTAAGTCTGAACTCAGTATCTATGCCAGCCGCGAGGTTATTCTATCTCAGGGTGTCTTTGAGACCCCTAAGTTGCTGATGCTCTCTGGTGTTGGTCCTGCTGCTGAGCTTTCCAGGAATGGTATCGAGGTCAAGGTCAACTCTCCTCATGTTGGCCAACACCTTTTGGACCATCCCATTGTTCCCTTCGTCCTTCAGATTAAGGATGGCTACGGTCTTGATGACTATATTCTTCGCAATGGCCCTGCCAACCAGGCTGCTGTTGCTCAATACAAGCGTGACAAGACCGGTCCTATTAGCTCTGGCCTCCTTGAGCTTGTTGGATTCCCTCGCATTGACCAGCGTTTGGAGAAGTACGAGGCATACCGTGAGGCCAAGGCCGCTAACGGTGGCCTTGATCCCTTCGGTCCGGCTGGTCAACCTCACTTCGAGCTTGACTTCGTCGGCCTGTTCAGCTCTGCATTCCAGTGGCATTACCCAGTTCCCGAAAGTGGCAATTACATAACTGTCATTGTTGACCTGCTACGACCCCTCTCTGAAGGCCAGGTCACCCTGAACAGCGCTGATCCGCATGTCCAGCCCAACATCAACCTCAACTTCTTTGGCAACGATCTGGATATCCTTGCAATGCGTGAGGGTGTACGCTGGACCTATGATCTTCTAACCACGGGCGCTGGCTTCAAGGACATCGTTGTTGCGGAGTACCCCTGGAAGATGCCTCTCGATTCCGATGACGAAATGAAGAGGGCTGTCCTTGACCGTAGCCAGACTGGTTTCCGTAAGTGCACGTCTTTAAGAGAATGGGGTCATTCACTAACAAGTTTCACAGATCCTTGTGGTACTGCCCGTCTCTCCAAGAGCATCCAGCAGGGTGTTGTTGACTCTCGGCTCCGTGTCCACGGCGTTAAGAATCTCCGTATTGCCGATGCTTCCGTCATCCCGGTCATCCCAGACTGCCGTATCCAGAACTCTGTCTACATGATTGGCGAGAAGGTTAGTACCTAATAGCTCGATTCAGAGGGCCCAACTAACGCAATCACAGGGTGCCGATATCATCAAAGCTGACCACAAGGATATCTATGAGTCTAAGAATATCCCTTACTTCTCTAGCCGTCTCTAAGTCGACAGTCAGACTGTTTTTCTCAGCACAGTTTGTGAGAAGCACAAGTGTGCAAGTTTGAAAGTGGTAGAGTATTAGATGCTATAGACTTCCTTTGATAGACTAAATAAAACTGGTTTTCTCAACGCATGTTACACACCGTATATTTTAGACCTCCCCGATTCCTTGATGCAATGAACACGTCCTTGCTATTCACTTCGCCGTTCCCCAGGCTCAATTAACTAGATTTAGATTTAGGTTCCGTTTTGGTTACGCATTTCTTTACACTTTGGCTTTTTACTCAACTTTCTTCCTTTCGACATAAACGCAATTAGATAATGGCAGCAGCAGCAAGCATTAGCCAGGGAAGCGGAGATGGAGAAGAGATTAGACCTTTACTTGCCCTAGACCGTTGAATATCTACTCTTTAATGTACAACGGTTTTCGTTAGAAATACAACGTCTATTGTCCGGACCGCCCCTTGATAAAGAAAGTAACTACCAGCCTCCAGGGCAGAACTCTCAGTCGCTCCCAACGAGCTATATACAGAATACCACCCACTTCTCCGATGTTGTCCTTACCCCCGAGCATGTGTGCATCTGCCAGTCTGGCTCCTCGTCTACTCATTAATCCGATGCAGCCAAACCTCCTGCTCAGCTCGAGCGCTGTATGTGCTAGCCCCCAAGATGTCTCTCATCTGCTGAACTCCGGTGAACAAGATCTGTCGAGCGACAAACCAGCGAATACCCTCACTACACGGCGGGCTTGTCAAACTGCCCTGATATGTCCAAAACTCGTTGAAATGCAGAACACTCTCCAAGGCGAGATTGTGGTTCAGTGTCGTCTCTTCGGTCTTCTCCGTCTCGTTGAATCCAATTGAGGGAGGCAGTTGGCTGAAGAAGGCGTTGTCCCTGTTGCCGGGATCCAGGCGAAAGGCAAGTACAGCCTTTTCATGGCCTTCGGCGTCGACGTGGACAAAATGCATCTCGGCCTTGGAACGGTCACCGCCAACTGAATGGTCAGCCGGAGAGTGGATGTGCCATCCAGCTAGGTACACTGTCTGATTGTCGTAGGTGATGGAGGGATTGGTAGTCCAGACATTCTCCTCGTGGGCAAGAGTAAAGGCTGGCCCGTAGCCCCAGTTGAAGAAGGTGCCGTTCACTTCGTTGGGATAGCTAAATTCGATTTGGTGATTGAGTGCCAGCCCATTACTCAGGCTGAGAGGGATAGGTGACTGCTGGGTTCCAGTCTGACACAGGGAGTACTCTTGAAGAATTATTAGCAATGGTGAACTGGGATATTGAGAAGCGAGGACACACACCAGGATCGAGACGTCCCCAATTGAAAGACGCTTCGTAAGCCCATTCGGCCTTGGGATGCACTTCCTGGCGCTTCCTGATGGCCAGTGACGCTGCGTCATGTCTAGCACAAGCGGAGACACCAGCAGCGAGAGTGGCAAAAGTGACCGAAAGGCTGATCTTCATTGTGAGCTGTGCTACGTGCAGGAGTGTAGAGATGTTGGTTGATGAGCAGTGATTAAAAGACTGAGGTTTGTCCAGATCTGCAAGTTATATGTGAAGTTTCCCCACGGCAATTAACCTTTCAAATGAACTCATCTTTTAGATCTAGTTAAAGGGGCGCATGCTTGCAACACGTCACGCTTCAGGCTGGAGCACCTCTCTCACATTGCGCCTGCGAACCAGTCTTCCGGCATTCATCAAGAGCCCTTTTCCCCAGACTTTGCCCAGGCCCCAGCTACCCTTAGCGTTGGCATTTGCCGCTATAGTTAATGAATTGCCATCTGATCGGCGTGTGTAATTTCGTTTTTCACGAATCAAGAACCAGGCCATGCGGCTAGCTCAAAGCCTAGCCCATACTGCCCAGCGTTCCGGGCTCCCTCCGCCACTCTAGGAGGCAGTGCTTATAGGTCGAGGTTTATCAATGCCAAATGTCGGTCTTGGCAATGGCTTTATACGCTCTGAGGGGGATCGACTTACTTAGTTCGTAACCACTTTTTTGCCCGTTGTAGTTGACTAGTAACGTTCCTCCAATTTTAAATCACGCACCGCCTCGCGCTTGTATTCAATGTCTATGCCGTTTTCGGCAGGTAAATGGCCTTCTCGCAGTCTGCAAAGCCACAAACCATCCGTGGCAGTGTGGTCTCAAACCTAAGATTGCCACCCGGTGGAATAAGTTAGTTCACTTGCCAAGTAAGCTTAATTCGGCATCCTTGACGAAGAATTACCGCTCACCCACCGCTTATCTGGGTGTGCCATAGTCGCGACAGCACTATTGTACCATAATTTCTCTCTGGAATATGAAGTACGGGGATGGTTCCAATTGAGATTACGACCTAATTATGACTATTACGAGTAACCACTCGAATCCCAACCAGCCTATCTTCCGATGCCTATTATTTTAGTTGGCTGATATCCAAGGTTTCCAAGAAATAGGAAACCTAGCAAGATGGTACTAGGACATTCTAAGCCACCAACTGCCGCCAGGAGATCTTTCCCCTACGCGAGCGGTGTGGCTTTTGATCCTGGTTTAAACCTGCTGAGACGTCATTTGCCTATTTCTTGCTTAATAATTATCCAGCTAGTTAATACCGCCTTACCCACTGCCGCCTCCATCTCGACCGTTGCACATTTCCGGTTGACAAGCCACTTCTGTGTTTTGATGCCTTGCATAAAAACACAGACAGTCGGTGAGGCATTAGACAGGCTGTGCAAACTCTATATGCGTTGGGCACATCGCGAACAAGCCCCCTCGTTGCTTAGCTTATGACAGCATCGAGCAACTTTTGAGTGCATTGCGTCCAGTGACAGGAGAAGAAGGGATGTGTACTTTGATGACGACATCGGAGCTATTCCCGGGAACGCCGAGGTTACGATTATGTCCGAAGGGCTTTTCGACTTTCCACAGAAGTGTACGCGTAAAGGCAATGAGAATATGCCAGTGGGATGAAGGACACTGCAGATCCCCGACAACGGTTCAGTCCTGGCCCAAGATATGCGGCTCGTTGATGTTCAGCGGCCACATCTGGTCTTCATTGGAGTTGAACCACAATTTCGTGTCCCCAGCCTCCCACAACCAGCTCCGAGGGATCGTCACGGCAGCGCTAGCAAGAGCCAGAGCAGCTGTCAAGGCTGTGCAGATGGCTATAAGGGTCACTAGAAGCCATATCGATTTCTGGGATGAAAGGTCGCCGAGACAAATTGCGATGAACTCCATTGACCATGGCATGATACGTCGGCGATGTTAAACCTGGTCGTGATGGCCGAAAAGGTTACTGCCCTACCTCTACAGAGCTCCATCCAAATGAGCGTGGAGATGAGAGATGCAAGTAATCCAACCATCAAAAGTTCGTGGAGCTTGCTCATGATCACAAGATGACCAGCTTCAGCTGGTCTTTGCCAAGCAAAGATGCTCGTAGAATATTGCTCCCGACGTATCCATGAATGAGGCACCTGGTCATGACAACGAATGGGACGAGTGGATATTAGTACCACGGAGCGACAGCTGTGGCTAGTCTGTTCTTAAATATCAAGAGGTTAGGGTGCCTTAGTACACATACCCAGAGGGGAGACTAGAAGCTCAACAGTAAAAGAAAAGAAAAACACCAACAATAGTATCAACAATAGCAATACTCTATAACTGTTCTATCAATCCATCTTGACCTTCCTCCGATATACCATACTTCTTCAACTTCCACCAGCGCGAAGAAAGCAGATTTACAATCCAATCAGCGGGAAAGCTGCGGAGGAGCTCGTCATCCGCATCTTCCTGATGCAGGTAATCGGCTGCCAACTCATTCAACTCATCAAAATAAATGACACGCTCATGGGGAAGTTCCAGGAGGTGGAACAGTCGTGACCCCTTGTCCTCAAGGCGTGATGCCTCCCAAGCTTCCTGAACCTCTCGAGGTGGCAAGCGGATCTTACCTGCCCAGAAGAGAGCTAAAAGGAATGCCGACTTTTCCCAGGTCAGCCATGTTAGCGACAAGTTCGCTACTCCCACAAAGGCGATGGTGTCCGGATTGTAAATGTCGAAAATGTGCTGATAGAGGCCAGGGACTCGAAGACCCCCTTGTGGTTGTAGTGGCCGGACTTTGGAAAGAAATGGGTAGGTATAGAAGTAGCCCGTAGCAAAGACCACGGTATCAATGTCGCGAACTACCGTTCCATCACTTAAGTGTATCTCATCCTCGGTGAAACGATCGATGGTCGAAACAATCTTGACTCCAGGTCGATTGAAAACAGTGGGATACCGTGGGTGGGGTGACCTTTGCGAAACGTAAATGTGGCCCTTGACGTGAGGCAGAGACTGTAGTACAATATCGATGGCACTCTCGCTTGAACCTACGACTAGGATACGCTGACCGCTGTAGTCCTCTCCAGACCGCCACGTAGTTGCATGCTGCAGGCTACCTTTCCATGTAGTCAGCCCTGGGATGTTGGGCACTCTGGGCACGGAGTTGTGTCCGGTGGCTACGACGAGGTGATCATAGATCTCCTCGTACCAAGTGTCGGTTCCGTCGGGATTCTCTCGTCGCAGAAGGAGTTTGAGACCTCCGGCGCTTCGCTTTTCCACGTCTTCGACGGTCGTACTGCATTGGATCAGATGACTGTAGTCGGTTGCCGTCTGGCGAATAGCGGTTGATATGTCTTCACCTGTCAGGAACGGGTGGATGCCATGCTCGGGTGGCGGGAGCTTGATGGAGGTGTACTGAGACATGACATTGTAGGGGATGTTGGCCTCCAAAGTCTTATATATTGGCGACGAAGTGAAGCGCTGTTGCTGCAATCGGGGCAACGTGGCAGGCAACGTGACATGTGGACGTGGAACTGGCGCATCGACGACCAGAGGCTCTTCTCCGGGAAACTGGGGGACGGACGTTGACTTTTTGTCATAGACCCAGACACCGCCTGGTCCTGGACGCCTCTCATAGATTTGTAAGTGGAAGCCACCAAGACGCTGGAAGGCCGATGCGGTCAAGATGCCACTAACACCGGCACCGATAATAGCAACGCGTGGGATCTTGGCCTTGCCGTTGGTTCTATCAGTGCTGTTGGTTCCATCAGTGCGGTTGGTGCCATTCGTGGACGCATAGGAATTGGGAGGAGCGCCCTCGTCGTCCAGTAGAGTCGTCTCCGGGGTCGCAGCTATCGAATCTTGCGAGTCCGGCTTATGGTTGCGATAGGAAGTATAGCCCTTGGCGCCGTGGCTGTAGAAGGTGTCGCGGTCGTAAGGAGTCAGGGGCTGTCTGAGGCGCAGACGCTGGACCAAGTCTGGGTTGGAGATGAAGCGGCGACCGTACGCCACGGCATCTGCTTTCCCCTCCTCGACGGTGAGAACTCCGCTGACGGCAGTGTAGCCTCCAGCTCCTATGAGAGCAGTCGGTGTGTGACCCGGGGTAGAAGGCGGTGTCTCGTCGAGCAACCTGCGGAACGGTTCGAGCGTGAGGGATTCTGGAGGAATACCCTTGGCAATCAATCGCGCAAGGTTCTCTTCGATGCCCAGGTTTCGTGAGACGCGTGCCTCGCCGATATGAAGGTAGGCTACGCCGCGCCGGGCGAGTTCACGACTGATGTGAAGAGCCTGTTCGACAGGCTGGGACCCGTCGGTCTCGTGGAAGCTAATCAACTAGATTAGAACTCGAGCGAATGCAAGGAGATTGCAGACGATGAGGGGCCATAATTACTTGGAGAACGGGCTCAATCGAACACCGATACGCTGATAGCCCGTAACCTCGGCAACAGCATCAATAACCTCCAACGGGAAGCGACTGCGGTTCTCGACACTGCCGCCATACTCATCAGTACGCTGGTTGATGTTGTCGTGCAGGAATTGATCGAGTAGGAAGCCATTTCCGGAAAGAATCTAAATGCGGAACCACAAGAGACAGATTAAACTCCACGATCTATTCACCCTTAGCAAGAAGGAGGCTTACCTCGATTCCGTCGGCGCCAGCTTCGAAGGCTATCTGGGCCGTCCTCTTGTAATCGTCACGTAGGGCGCGAAGTTCGTCCACCGTCAAAGCATGCGGCACGCCAAAGGGCTCCCCTGAATGCGTGTTGATGCCGGATTCGGCGACAGCTGAGGCAGAGACCGGCAGGTAGCCGTACGGAGGCGGCTCAGGCAATCCAGCGCGTTGTCTGGCACGCTTGACAAGCGCAGGCGACGTGCAGCGTCCCACATGGAACAGCTGCTGGAACCAAAAGCCACCTTTGGCGTGCACAGCCTGGATGATCTTGATAAGCGCCTCCAGCTGTTCCTCGTTGCGTAGCACCGCTGCCCACGGCCATGCTGCTGACTCGGGAGAGATACCCGTGGCTTGAGATATCATCAAGGCGCCGGGGGTCGTCCGTTGTGCAAAGTACTTGGCCGCCAGGGGGCTCTCGGTGTCATTGGCGCTCCGGGCTCGGCCTAAAGCAGCGTGGATTACGCGATGCTGGAGGGTTATATCTCCTACCTTGAGCGGCTTGAAGATAGTCGCTGAAGTGGTATCAAAACCTGGCGGGAACTCATGGGCGTCGTCGGCGATATCCGTGAAGCCACTGGTCGGGCCACGGGAATTCGCCTTGGCCACGAGCTCGACAATGTCTTCCGCGGTCATGGTAAAGAATAGATGATTGATTGCGCTACCTTGAGTGAGCTGTTCATAAACCTGTCCTCCAGCTGCCACAACCAAGGTGCCTATTGCCTGACTATTTGTAGTTGTTTCATTATGTCCTGTTTTCGAGCATGGCTAAGCCAAAGCGATTAAATGTCTCTAGGCCTTGATGCTGCTCAGTGGACAGACGACTTGCAATGGAGATGTGTGATGAGACCATCGTCGAGAGGCATGGTGCAATTTACATCGCGAGACGGAGACAGGGGACAATAATGCCACTGCTAATCCAGATTCCCCTCATCGGTGTCTACAAATCTGCTGGTGGTTCGATCCTCGCTTCTGAAATGCGGAATGAATACCGACAAAATCAATTAAGGATGCGGGCCTCATGTCGCAATCGTAGGATCGAATTGCTACTATGTAGTACTTGCTATAGAATCATGACTGATGAGCCGGGTTGATCATATAATAATTCGTCTGGGTATGGCCACTTGTTATAGAATCATGACTAATGAACCGGACTGATCATATAACAATTTGTCTGCATTGGAATCACGCCATCGCACGGAATGCAACGAATGATGCTCTAGCGCAGACGCAGCCTTTGTCGATAGGTTGGCACCATTAAAACAAGTAGACCAAGAGCACAGTATTGCACATTTGTTCAATTATCTCCGGGATGGTGCGAGAACGGGGTGGGAGAAAGGAATCCCACTCGGGGAATACGGGGCACTAAGAACTCGGTCGAGACTTGGACTTCAGCGACTTCGCATTCATGCCTGTATAGAGAAGAGCTTTGAAGATGGGTTTAAATATGAGAGCTTTAGCCGTGCTGTAAATCCTCTACTATCATCGCCGTGTTTTCGGGTCAGCCGCATCTTTGGTTCCGATATTTATTGGTGTCTCGAGCCAAAGCGTTGAGAAACATGGCTTCCTCAACTGACCCTGAGAAGTATGTTGGAGACGACGTTGCAACCAACAAGGCTGCCGATCTGGCAAACACTATCGCAATGGCGACGCCTGTTCTTGAGGTGAACCAAGGTGAGTCAAAACACTTTCCCCAGGGACTTGCAAGCATGCATCATCTAAATCCGATTGGTTAGATCCCAAGGCGCAACCCACGGCGACGGATGATGTTGCCCGTCGCTATTATCTCGAGAGCAAAAACTTGGATATTTCCGAGGCTGAAGAGCGCCATGTTCTGAGAAAGATTGATCTGTACCTGTTGCCGTAAGTAATCATCAAACATTCGTGTATCTCGGAGCAGAATCCTTCAATCCAGTCTTTTCACGTGGTAGCCGAGCTGACAATTGATTCAAATTAGCATGATGATGGGAACCGGATTCCTCCAGTATCTCGACAAAACCACCATCAACTATGCCGCCATCTACAACCTCCGGGGAGAGCTGGCCATGGTGGGTGATCAGTATTCTTGGGCCAGCTCCATCTTCTACTTCGGTTTCCTCTTCTGGCAATATCCTTCCCTGCTGCTCCTCCAGCGCTTCCCTGTCGGCAAATACTTTGCCTCCCAAGTCATTGCCTGGGGCGTCTTTACTCTCCTGATGGCCAGCACATCCAACTTTGGGGGCTTTGCTGCCCTGCGCTTCTTGCTTGGTGCGGCAGAGTCTATCCAACTGGCGGCCTTCTTTATCATGACTAACATGTACTACAATCGCGCCGAACAACCCCTTCGCTTGATGGCGTGGTACGCCATGAGCCCGTTGGCCATTATCGTGGGGTCGATGCTAGCCTACGGCGTCGGACATATCAACAGCTCGGTTTCCCTGTGGAAGTTCCCCTTCATTATTTGCGGTTCCATATCTTTCGCTTGGGGCGTGTTGCTGCTCTTTTTCCTTCCCAATAACCCTGCGTCGGCCTGGTTCCTGAACGAAAGGGAACGCGCTATTGCTGTGCGCAGACTTGGGAGTGACCAGAACGGAATCGAGTCGAAGACTTTTAAAAAAGAACAGGCCGTTGAGGCCCTCACTGATCCCAAGGTCTGGCTTGCCGCAGTCGGTGCTGGCGCGGGCAATATTCTCACCGGTATCGGGCTGGTAAATAGCATGGCTCGTTTTGGCATGTTTATCTACGCTAACTGTTATCTAGTTCCAAAGTCTGGTCATTCGTAGCTTCGGCTTCTCCAGGCTTGAGACGTCGTTGCTACAGACCCCAACCGGCGGTATCGAGATCATCGGGTTAATCATTGTTTGCGTCATAGCGAGCAAGGTCCCCAACACTCGGATGATTCTATGCATTACCAGTAATTTGATATCGTTGGTCGGCGCCATTATGCTCTACGTATTTGACACTGAGCAGAAATGGGCCCTGATGGCTGGGTATGTGGTCTTGTTACCTCGCTTCAGTCCCGGATAATGCCTTGTTTGAAGTCATATCCATATTGATTTATTGATACACGGCTTACACTGTTCTCTAGTTTTTGGGTCATGCTGGGCTTGATCCCCTGCAACTTCGTTCTGGGACTCGGCACGACCACAGCTAACATCTCTGGCCACACTAAGAAAGTAACCACGCAAGCTATCATTTTCATCTTCTACTCGGTTGGCTGTGTGTATATCCCACGTCATTCTATTTAAAATCGTACGTGAATCTGACAATAAACTACCCGATAGGCATTATTGGACCCCAGCTCTACACAACTCCACCCTACCGACAAGGTCTTCGAGCTAATGTTGTCGCCCTGTGTGTGACTACCGTCACCTCAGTCTCGAGCCTGTTATATTTTATTTGGGAGAACCGCAAGCGCAGACGGTTTTTGGAGGAGAACAGACATCAGCTGGACGAACAGGACTACACTTTCCGCGACTTAACTGATAAGCAAAATCCATTTACCTTCAACGCAATCTAAAGAGGGCGTTAATCGTTTAAGTAATCTATTGAGCTATCTACATCACTATGCCATTGCTCACCTTTATTGCAAGTGGAATTTAACATGCTCTGATTGTTTAGTACACTTGCAAATCCTCGTTTACTGGAAATAGCTAGGGAGTGATTTTCAAGTAACGCACCCTAGAGTTATTTATAACTCAAATTGTGGCTAAACCCTACCTTCCTCCGATTCTGCAGTCTACAATAAATTTACTATGTGGTTGCTATGCCGATCTACACCTTGTCACTTAACCGCTCGGCTCCGAATAGCATAAGGGTGTATATATTGCCCTCCTGCACGTCCGACACCCTAAGTCTATGTTAATTGCTATTTGGTAACCGGCAATTAATTTTTAATGTAAAATTAAAATACACTATAAGCTATAGAGTAGCCAGCAATTAAAATCTAGATAGCTAGCAATTAGCAGTTCCTTAAATATAGGATATAAAGAGAATCTAAAAATTAAATAATATACTAATCTTAATTATATAATTATAGCAATTTACTTATTTTTCACTTATATATTATATTTAGGAAATTATATTATATCTTATTATAGAAGTTAGTATTAATATTCCTTAGCTAATAGAAGTAGCCTATATAGACTAATTAATTAGAGTGCTATTTACTTTTATAAGAATATAGTAACTATAGTAGCTTTAATATAGTAATTAATTAATAAAAGTAAATTAAATTTAGAAGAAGAGTAAAAGAAGTATAAAGTAGTAGAGAATTAAGTAGAGTTTCTATTTAATTTTATCTTTTATTATTATATTAAATAAAGTACTTTTTTATACTTATAAGAACTTTATATTCTTAGTTATTATACTTATAAGATAATTATTATTAAGTATAAAATTAAATTATATTTTTAAGTACTACTCTATAAGCTAGGTAAGGTAGAGATTAAAAAGGTATAAAAGTAGGTAGCTAAGCTTAATATTATTTAAAAATAAAATAGTATCCTTAAAATACTAATTTTACTTAATATAAATATATTAATTAAAGTACTTAAAAACCTAAGCTTAAAGAATTTTAATATATTACTATATTAAATTATTAAT
>NW_025764523.1:0-60866 GCF_021365365.1 Ilyonectria robusta
TGCTATCCTCTTTATCAACGCGTCTTTCTCTCAAGCTGAGCCTTTGACTTCTGTATATTCCTCTATTCTTCACACCCACGACGTTTTCCAGCCTTTTCTTCTTTGCTTCAATTCTTCTTTGCTTCAATTCTGCAGGAAGTGAACATCCTTTACATGCCCGCCATGATGCCAGGCTCCAGCGGATCTGCCGTTGACATCTCTATCGTCACGACCCCCAACAACATCAACGCCGTTTCCTCCCTCCTCGATGAACTAAGGAAGGGGCATGAAGCACTCCCAGCAAAGGGTGATGAGGGCCGCAAAGACCTTTTGCTTCTAGCCCGAACTCTGGTGCAAAGCCTCGAGACTCCACGCGAGACCATGGCCAAGCATTGCTGGGCTCAGGTATGATATCTCACACCTCTAGTCCGTCCCGTACGGAAGGCTGACCTGGCAAGACTGCTGCTTTTCTCGGCCCTTATCTTCGGGTCGAAGTCAAATTATGGAAGCGAATGGCGGGCAATGGGGATAGGCCCCAGTCGGTTCACGAGCTGGCTGAAATCTCCGTGTCGACCCTTTACTGCTAGGTCAGATATAGCCCCACTGACATGCTGTGTGGGAGTGTTTAGCTTACGTCGCAGACAGGTCGAAATGATGCGCCATCTCGGTGCCATGGGATACATTACGGAAACGGGCAACGACGAATACAAACCGACGAAGTACAGCAAAGCCTTGAGCTTGGACATCATTGGGAATGGCTACCTCGCCACGTAAGTCTCTTTGCGGCCACGTTCTCTAGTCGAAGCTTCAGCAGCTAAGTCAAGGTCTGCAATCAGATTGTCCAGTACAAGCGCCGCCATGATCAGGTTTCATGAGTTTGCAAGCAGGCGGGGATTTGAAAACCCTGATGACGCGAGCGACACATCTTTGATGATGGCCTATGATACGAAACTAGATGTTTTCGGCTGGTTGCAAGCCCTGGGGCGCGGTTCCCATTTCAATGACCACATGGCAGGCTACCGACAAGGTCGTACGCCATGGATGGACAGTTCTATCTACCCCGTTCAAAGCAGGCTCGTGGACGGCGCCGACACTTCTGTCGATGCTCCTTTTCTTGTTGACATTGGAGGGAATAGAGGACACGATCTGCAGGAATTCCAGCGATATCATCCTGACACTCCAGGAAGGCTATATCTGCAGGATGTAGAGGCCGTCATCAGCAGCATCGAGTCGTTGAGCTCCTCTATCACTCCCATGTGCTATGATTTCCACACCGAACAGCCAATTAAAGGTAAGGGGTGGCATACGGACTCAGTAGTGACGAGAAAGATTGCTGATCATCTGAAACCCAGGTGCCCGTGCATACTACATACATTCCTGCCTGCATAACTGGCCGGATAGTGTATGCAAAAGCATCCTCTCACGCGTCTCTGCCGCAATGAAGCCTGGTTACAGCAGACTGTTAATCAACGAATATGTGATTCCCGCAACAGGGGCACACTGGGAGGCAACCAGTCTTGACTTGATGATGATGAGTCTTATGAGCTCCAAGGAGCGCACTGAGGATGATTGGCGTGGCCTCATCGAGGCTGTAGGTGGGCTGGAGATTGTTAGATTCTGGCACGGGGCCAACGGCGTGGAGAGCGTGATCGAATGCAAGTTGGTTGAGAAGGAAAGCCGTGCATGAAGGCATATAGTAGAAAAGGACAATGTGCATTAGGCAAAACAGCTGCAGGCTTGCAGGAACAGCAAAAGCCAAACTACCATCAATCTTTAATCGGGTTTCTATTAATCACACAGCTTGCGGGACGTCCATGGCTTCCTAGTAGTGTCAGTGATAAAAACTCGGGATGACATCAACATCCACGCTGTCCGTGTGATTAGATAAAACAATGCTCCACTTGAATATGCAAGGGTACGTCAGCGATCGCTCTCTGGGGTCTCGGGTAATCCCTTGAAATTGACCGAAAATGTGCTCATCTACCGTCTCAGCGAGCATCTCTAGATAGAAGAAGAAGGAAATCAACGCAGTATACTGAACAGACTGTGACTAAGTGAGATTATTGGGTTGAATTGATCGACCTGCGATTCTCTCTACCTCGAATTGTCTTTTTTAATTAGAACTCAATTGTGGAAACTTGCTGAAGCTTAGATTGGCGAGGAATGCCCCAAGGTCGTCCGCCAACTCGCCAACCCGCCAATCGGAGATGGGATGAGGTTTATTCCGGAGGGACCGGAGAGACCCATCCAAGGTTGACTGCCTGAGGCATTATCCTCTGCACGGCGCTCCGCTCTGGGGTCTGACGAGTGATGTCGGCCTCAGCTTGGAGTCTCGCGTCCCTTGAAACCTTCGTCTCAAAAACTCCCGCAAGTTGGGCGTCAATCCTCGCACAGAGTGTCTCCACATCCTCATCTTTCCTCTCCATATCAACATCGCCGTCATCCGACGGCGGGTGAATCACGATGTCAGGAACATCCGGGTTGCTATCGTCTCCTCCAGCCAATGTCTTGTTCATCTTATCACCACTGTCCACCACCATTGGCTCAAGCCGATGCTGAGCCTCTGTCCCTTCGTCTCTGCCAGTGCTAGAAACATAAGAGGTCTTGTTCTTCGCCCATTTTTGTCGTCGCAAGTAAGCGTACGATGTTCGGGTTCGTTGTGATTGCTTCCTTATCCCCGAGTTGCCGCCAAATGGCCTGCGTGGGTAATGCCCCGTAGCGATACGGGTGGACTTTGGTTTTTGCATATCGATTGTCATCGGAACCGACCCGAACCCCACACGAAGGCGTGCCTCGTCTCTACTTATAGACGAGAAACTGCCTGCAAGCTTAGCTACACTCATGATGTGTCACATGACGGATACCTTCGAGTCCGACAATGGCTTCTTCGTAAAGGGTCAGCCGGCAACCAACCAGGAACCGATCGATTTTCTTCAACTTGCCTTTTTGATCTACTTCAGACTTCTGCTCTAAGCGTGAGCAAGGCTCTTTCCACGGGCTCTAGCGTCCATGGTAGGACTTTGTGCCTAATCCTCTGACACTCTGTAAAGCCTCGAGGAGACGGCAACGGGGAGCGGGATATAAGAAACAGCAAGGTATCCCAAGCGCTCTGTTCGCTCCCTCCCTCTCCCTCGCGCCGGTCGACCTTATCCCTCCTAGCGAATCCTCGAGTCTGAAAAATGCTGATTCGATGGCGTCCAATTACGTGCACAATCATGGGTTCTCGCCTACCGGAGACATAGATACAGAGAACGAAGAGTTAAACCAGGACGTCAGGGGAACCAAAAACGGGACCGTTTCATGCTTTCCACATCTCAGCCGCCTTCCAGTCGAGATTCGATTGATGATCTGGAAGACGGCCTTTGACGCCGTAGATCCTGCCGTAGTCGTCTGCTCCTTCTCAGAAGGCCGCCACAGAGCTTCAGTCAATCATCGGCACGCGAAAGCCAGCCGTCTACCACCTGTAGCGCTGGCATGTCGTGAGGCGAGGAGGGAGTGGGTCCGGTGTACGCGGTCGTGCAGGTCTCCGGGTAGGATGCCCGAACGTGTTTATGTCCCCCGAACGGTGTTTCTCGTTCCCGCGGCCACAGTAGTCAGCTCCCGATTAAGGGGACTCAGTCTATCTATAACGCACATCGCCATCGATATTGCCGATAGTCCCGACGTGTTCCTGATTTTTGAAGCGCTCGCCCGTTTCCCTCGGCTGAAGACCATCATCATCGTCATACCATCGGGCGCCGTCGACGAGACTCAGGTTGTCGAATGGCAACAAAGGCTAAGGGAAGACTTACATGTTCTGCAAAAAATTGGCGCTTTAGCAGATGGTCTATCGAGCGACGGCGAGTGGCACAAAGGGACATATCTTGGATGGCTGTTCCGCAATTACTTGGAAGGCCCACAGGTGAGGGCATTTTATGCGCGGGATAACAGTCCCCGTGTCAAGCTCTTTATTGACCGGTCAAGATGGTCTCAATCAATCGGTGGAAACTTTGAGCAACCATGGTCTCTCTTTCTTTCTTAAAATACATCCCGTTGTAATAATGCTCGATCATTTATTGTGTCACCTTGACTGAGCCCTTTAAGTGAACGCGCGCCCATCGGGTTTGCATCAGCCCAAGTACTAATTACCCTACACCTTCCTTCCTTTTTCATTTCTTTTCTTTTTTTCCCCCTCCCCCACTTACTTCCCTGCACCAGAACCAGCTTCTCCATTCAATGATGAACCCCGCGCCACTTGACACCTCTCCGCTCACCCCTCGTATTTCACTTACGCTATTACGGGGATCGACATGTTTAGTCGTGGATGAGGTTCTCTTACCCCGCCAAAATCTTGGTAGGGGCCCAAGTTCCAGCCTCTTTCAGCGATCAGGCCGACTAAAGCTTGTTGCATGGCCATCATTACTTCTTCCGGCGTACAGCGGTACGGCTTTTGGGTGGTAGTGACGGGCGGGTTTGGTGTTTTGGATCGGCCAGGCGTATTGTTTATTTCCGTCGAGGTCGTTCGTTGCCGCACCGCCCGCTGTGCATGTGCGGAGGAGGTTGGCGCTGGTTGCCATGCTCTGGTCGTCTCGTTGTTGAGATTGGGATTGGCCGTGGCCGAACAGTCCGGTTCGGGAGCTTGTTGTGGCGCTGACTCGTCGGTTGTGGTCGCTTTGCTGGTCTGCCGGTTTTCGCCAGCTGCTTCATGAGGAGATGCAGCTGATGCAACGGTGCTGGTCGCAGACAAGCTCGCCGTGGGCGCCTTTGGGCTATGGCTGCCCAGGGGTTCTTGCAGCTCGCCGACATTGCTGAGCATGTTCATGGCCATGTCGATGTCAAAATTCAGATCACTGAGGCAGTCCATGCCAAAGTCCGCCGTGCCCTGAAAGCCTGCCATGTCCATGCCCATGTCCATCATCCAAGGGTCATCGGGCATCATCGCGCTGATTTCGTGAGGCGTTGGCTGCTCATGGGGCTCTTCGAAGTGGATTGATTCGCCCGCGCCATCATGCGTAAGAGCTGCGCCGCCGTCTGCCGCCTCATAGGGCTCACCTTCGGCATCCTGTTCCGTCGCAGGTGGAGATGTGCCTGGCCCCTGTTGGCGACGGAGCACATCCCGGTCATGATCGGCTGTAGAAACGGCAAGACCAGTCGGGGCTATCTCTTCGTCGAGGTCGTTATCCTCGGGCTCGTGGGGTTCGTTGTCATTGCAGTTGTCCAGCGGTCCAACGGTCGGAGACGCTGGGGTACCCGGCACGCTCCATATGCTCGCGCCTCCATCCCCAAGTACCGACTCGCTTCCCGCAACTGTGATCTGCGTGAGGGCTGGAGAGGCGTGCGATGCTCGCTGGGCATCCGCGGGTGGCTTTCTGCGCCGCAGGTTGCGCTCCGTTGTCTGTTTTTGCACTTTGTAGGGCTTTACTTTGGCCATCTGCTTCCTTTCTTTCGCGGTGTGTCGGACGAGCTCGCCATTGGACACGACCTGTCTTTTCAGTATATCTCGTATCTGTAATTGCCGCCATCATTAGCCATCCATCGAAAAGGTACCATGTGGCTTTGTACGTACGATTGCGTCCGCCTCTGGCAGCGGTTCACCGTCTGGGGTATAGACTGAGCCGTCCCAGAAGCCGTGGATCTTGTTGTAGAAGAAAAAGACTGCCTTAGTGTTGCATTCTTTGCCAAACTTGTAATTCTTATGTATCGCGGTCATGCCTCTCTTTCGCATCGCCTGGCCCACCCACGCAGGATCCCATGGCCGAGGCCCTTTCGGACGAGACTCTGTTGGAAGAGGGTCTCCTGGATGCTCCTGCCTTAGACCGGGCTCTCCCGGGCGAGAAGACCTCTTCGGACGAGGTTTCCTGCAGCCCATCCTGGGGAGTTGACGCTGACGCAGATGTTTGTGGCGGACGTTTCTCTTCCTCTAAGAGCGAGACCAATTGCCACCTCAACCCATTTTTTTTCGGTCATCTCGCTGGTATCGAGCCCGGTTTTTGAACAACGGGGCGGAATCGTCTTGGTGCGGCGTCGAGTCTCGAAACGGACGGCCACTGTCCCGACGGGCCATTGCCAAAGTTGGCCATCCTGAAGTCCCATGTTGTATGATCCATGCTCTCTGCGTTCAGGTCAATTTCGCCGTATTTGCTCGTTACCAGAATGTCGGGACGGTGTAAAGGTCGAGATAGGTCGGAAGATGGGATGGGAGGGGAATATGAAGAAAGTCCACATTGGACGTGTTTTAGAGCCAACAGCAGGTGACAGTCGGCGAGGGGTCCTTTCTCCCCCCGGTACGTGCTTGACCTGATCTAGATCGGCCGTTGCGCTCGCGCATCGAAATCCCACTTACTTCTGCCGTTTAGATTACGCTGAGGATAATCCCCCACCCTCCGATGCCCACTTGGTGAAGCCACAAAACGAAATGCTTCGTTATGGCTGGATCGACGCAATCACTGATCGCCACGGGGAGCACTTCCGACCAGACTACGTCTATAGCGTCTTCATCGGCCGCGGAATAGTTCCTACATCCACCTACGATGGTCCTGTTCCGGTCACCTCAACTAGTAACGACCGGTAGCGGCCTCACTAGCTTAGCTGCCTGTGCGCGCATCGAGCGAAATCTCCACCCCAGCTGAACCGCGGCAGTATTGCCATAGAGAAGTTGCACCGGCTTCAGGGCTGATACACAGCGGCACTGGCACTGCCACAGCCAACGGTAGCCCATGCGAATCGCCATGAAGAAACGAAAACTTGGTTCTCCGTTTCGCGTGTTCATATTCTACATAGTAAGGAAACGGGCTCAGACATGTCATTTGTACACCCCAGGACAATTGAGTGAAACAAAGGCTCTCATAGACGATAGGGCTCTCTGGAGATTAACCCACAGTTTAGCAAGACATAATTTTGGGCGTCCTCACTATCTCATTTTGGCTGTTGCGTTGCATTCCACATGCGACGTTCTGTCACCTTGCCTCTTTCGCCCTTAGAAAATCATCTCCACAAAGGATCCTACCTCGTTGTGGGACCGTCCACCTCGCGGAATCGGACATCTTGTAAAGCATCTCTGCGCGAGGTCGTGAAGGTGTTCTCTTCCACAGCGAACGGGATCTGCAAAGGACCCGGGATGCCGAATTAATCCCTGAGAGTTCCTTGAGCTTAGAGCTACAAGTCATGCTCGAATCTGATCATTTGCGCGCAACTCCACAGCTTTGTCACGCACAAAGCCCTTTCAAAAGTTCGATAAACCCTTGTCCCTTGCCCCGAGGGTCAGGTCCGTAGCGCCGAGTAGTTTGGGCAATTTCAGTGCTTGTATATTGGTATCGTACATTCTCGGCCTCATGATCAAGCTACCGAACTGTTCTCTTCTCTGGAATTTTTTACCGTAAGAGCAAGTAACATGACCGCGTGTATATGCAGGTGTTGCATGCAGGCATGGCAGCTGAATCGGACCCTTGTGCAGCACGCACGATCGGCGGGGTGGTATGTCGCTCAACGGTCGGAAAAATCTTTCGCAGGATCCCTGCCTGCGCACGATTCGTACGTACCGGACCCTTCTTTTTCGGCTCTTTCCCGCAGCACGCGGTGGATCGTTGCAGAATTTGACGAAGAGTGATAGACTAATTCAGTGGAGAAAAACAAAATTGTTTCCCTGCGCTTTGCCCTCCTTCTGACTCGGTGCCTCCGATTGCCCTCGTAATCTACGTGACCTGTCAACTTCCATGATATGGGTCCATTTACATCGATTTGTCATTTCGTAGCCACATTTAACATCATCACCGTTGCAGCTGATTCCCGACGCGATGATCAGTTCGCTTGTCAAAGTAAAGTCGCCCTAGTTGCAAACGCCGTTTCCATTGAACCCACTCTAATTTCAGCACCTCTCCACCCCGGATGAGTTCCCCGGTAGGATAGTGAATTGGCCGCTTTTCAGCTTTCAAGGTGGCAATGATAGACCGGCGCGAAACGGCTGGTCTGGCACCCACCAGACACGCCCGGCGAGGCACTGCCCCGGTTGTCCAGTGGACAATAGTGGCAGTTTCTTGCCCTTCGGATCAGAGCTACATAGAAGAGCAAGTAACGGAGTGAGGCATAGCACAATATCGGGCAGTTAATGGGCGAAAGGTTCGCATCTCGTTTTACAAAAAATGGCAACTCCGGCGCGCGGGTACAACAGCCAGTTTCTGCTCTTCTTGGGCGAGGGGACAATACAAGACAAGCAGCTGCCCGAGCCCGCCAAGAGCCATCCTTCAGGCTGCACCCGGGACCCTTGCTATGCATGTTGGTGGCGGTCATCATTAGCGGTTCAGGCTGTACCGCACAGCCGAAGTCGGTCGACAAGTATATATTTCGAATGCTGCCGAGCACGCCCGATAATCGAGCAGTTTCATGCTCAGCTTCACATGTCCATTTTCTCTAAACATCGTTTTCACTCCCAATTTCGACCGCGCATCCCGTCATGAAGTATCCTCCGCGAAAGCATCATTCTAGAACTCATGACTCTCGTACACGACCATACCCCTCGGCCCAGCATCGGACAGACCGGAAGTCACGTACATCTAAGGATCGGTCTCGTCACTCAGAGGATGTGGTCCCACCTAGGTCGACTCATCCGAGACCAAAGAAAGTTGCCCGGCGTGATCCGCAGACCGCCAGCAATGATCGAAGAGGGGGCTACGGGCCGCGGTCTCCAGCTGAACAGACAGTAGAAGACGAAAGCCCCGACTATGAATCTGAAAAGTTCGTTTTATACCAGCATGGAGAGCCCCTCTGATAAGCACAAGCTGAACAGATAGTAGAAGCGATTATGGTGGCGACTCTGCCAGCGATTCCGGCGAGGAGAATGCTAGTCAAAGTCATTCAGAGCTGGAGCAGCTCAAGGATCAGATCATCGAGTTTAGGAGGGAACAAAGCCAACAGTGATTCTCCCCAAACACCCCTCCCCTCTGGATTGCCCTTAATTCCACATTAAAGTATCGTGTGCTGACACTATATGTCTTTAGAATTCATCGCATAGACAAAAGGTCAGTACTGAATAATGCGAGCGATCTCGTTTTTCCTGCCACTATATGCTAACCGTTATATGGAACAGAACGAGGGAATTGGCTCAGCAGTACGTATCAATCTTCGGCTCCTTCCTCCCCTCCCCTCCCCTGTTGCCGCTCCTGTTAACAATTGAATTGGATAGAATGAGGGAAGTAGTACAGCAGTACGTATCGACCTTGAACCTTTGTTTTGTCTTTTGTCTAACGTGGTTGGTTGCAGGGTTTCGGCATTGCGCAAGCAGTGAGTGATTTCTTGCATCTTAAGGAAATATATCGAGACGCTGAACGTTGTAGAATACGAGAGCAGCCGAAAGGTTTCGTCGAGAAGATTTTGCCGGCCAATTTTCAAGGAGGCGGGTCTATAATGCAAGGAAAACAAGACCAAGCGCATCACGGAGCGACGGGAGAACTTGGAACAATAGACCCTATGGAGATGTTCAGCAAAGGCAGCGAACCTTTTGGCTGAGGACAATGCGATAGTCGGATATTGTGATGGCGTGGTCAACAGAGGGTGGCTTCTTATTTGCGTTTTTCTTATATGTAGATGAGGTGTCGATATCAATATCTCGTGTCGTGTCGGTGACATATTCTAAGACAAGAAGCTCCAAGTGACGTGATCTATCCAGGATAGAACAGCGTAAGGCTCTATCCAATCCGTTAGATAGATTCGTGATAAAATTATCTAAGTGCCTATGATTGCATAAAGAGATCTTCCAATTTCCGGGGATGAGATGAGAATCAATTTCGTATTAAGCTATAGATACATGAAAAAAAGGCGTCTTGCTCGTGATATTTTGATATATGGCCTTTTTCTTATTTTCCCTCCATTTTATGATCATCCATCTATGGTCCATCAAATTTTACCTAGAGATAGGCTTAGTTGTGATTGCACATTCATTGCTTCACTAGCCAGAACGGATTTTAGCAGCGAAAACTCTTGAATATTTAATAGTATGAAGCAGGATGGCCCTCGTCTTCCGAGCCATGCCCTTGGCCGTGTCCAGGCCAGACTATCTGATCATCTTGATTGATTGGCCGTCCCTGTTCATCCTTCGGCGCCTCAGCAACCAGCATTTGATCAACCAGCATTTGACGTGATTGTGGAAGTAGTTCTGGCCGGGTGTTCAACGGAGAACTAAAGGTTTGAGGTTGAAATTCGATCCTTTCATCAATCGGCAAAGGCGTTGACTGAGACCCTCCTTCGCGCTGAACTTGAATGATTGTCTCTAGTAGCTTGATGTGCTCTTCTCCTAGGCTGACTAATCTGTGCTGCCACGAGACGAGGGCCTCGTTGTGTATGACGTCTTTTTTCAAGGCTTCATACTCTTCCAGGAGCTTCTCGTTCTCCGCCGTCAGAAAGCGGTTCCGGTCGTGCAAAAATCGCACCAACTGATGGACTTCCGTCGAAGGAGTGGCCATAACATGTGGAGGCGACGGTGTACCGAAGGCTGATGGGTTTGTCATCATCTGACAAGGGCGTGGGCAGTGATGATGTGAAACTTGAATCAATAGTTTCTGTTGGTTCCATCGAAACTTTCCTGATCGAATAGATGTTCATAAGGAGACGGGACATATATAGGTCATCATATGATACACTGGCTCCGTTCACATACCAACGATGGAGGTTTCAAGGTCCGAAAATGTCTTCCCTTTGCGTTCCACCTCAGATTTTGAAACGCTTTGACGTTCTAGCCCAAAACTCCTGTCTATAATTTCATACAGAACTGTCGCTTCCTCAATACAACATTCGGCCATTTGTGTTGCCGTGTCTGATGATGTCGACTCGCCAATCTTGACTTGTTCTATCCTCAACGATATTGGACCTGATTGTAGTGATGTAAAATGAACGATTGTAGGGCAATAGCTTTGGAAGTGACAATAGAACGATGATTAAGCAAAATACAGATAATCGATGGCAAAACTCAAGGATGCAGCGCGGAAATCGAAGCGAAGCCTGCGTCTAACAATGACGCTATGAGCGATTGACGTAGAACAAGTTGTGCAATTAAAGCCAAGAAGTGAAAGATTCTATGTAGGAGCTTGTTGGTATTAGAATATGTCGCATCTTCCGGAGACTCATGCCCGTTTGGCCGTGGTTCTCGTCCCCACCGTATCGTTCCTTCTGCGTGGTTCTTGTGAACACTAAATAGAGTAGGGGAGAAGTCGCAACACTCGGTTTCACAGATGCAGTGGCGGTGCTATGATACGGCCATTTTCTAAAAGACCATCTTTTAAATAACCATACGAAGCATTCATGCGAACAATTACCGCTAGTAACAGCCCAAGAACTAACCCGAGGGACTGAATAGGGCTACTCAACATGTTTCCGCGTTCAAGACCTGTGCCTCTCCTGAAATGGGCACCTGGTCTTGCGGTCCCGTGCAATATATTTTTCCATGATGAATTGGAGTTCGTTTGAGTGAGACTCTATCGCTGGTACTACTTGTACCAGCACCTCTTCAATTAACTTTCTGTAGGAAGAACACTCAATTTGAAGGATTCTGCGATGGCGCCTGAGTTCGGTGGAGGATATGGCATTTTGGTTCTCTGTACTGTCTTGGTACTTTGACCATTGTGGTATCCAAGGTCGTAATGAAGCAGAACCTTGTCCCTGCTTCGCTACATATGGACAAGAGGCTTTGTTCGTGGATGAATGTCCACGTTCTGTGCCAGTGCAGGTTTGTGCAACGAAACTGATTTCTCGCCCCCATGCATCGTTCGCTTGTCTGAGTATAACGTCTCCCTCGTCGATTGCTGAGCGGAGACCAAGAATAAGATGCTGTATTTAAGGTATCAGGAGTGCCAGCACCTGAAAAACCAGCGTTCTATTTAACGAAATTGACTGCCTCAACTTCCCGTTTTCTTGAGTCAGCCTCACCACAAGAGCTCCAAGTACAGAACTGTCATGAGTCCCAGGGGGTTGCGGCAGAGTGCGGTGGCCTGGGCCCAGAATAGGAAAGGGGTTGGCCTCATTCTTAGTCCTTCCCTGTGCAGAACCACTACTTTCACATGACTGAGTTGTTTTCCTACTGAACCACCCCTCCTTTTTGTGATGACTATCTTCGGCCTGTTGGTTCGCTTCGACGGCTGGCTGATGTCCTTCGATTGTCATTTTGCAGTCACCAATCGAAGAACGCAGCCGGCTGATGCGGTATTGAAGTGAACTCAAGAGATTCCTCAACACGCCGTTGGCTAGATTTGCATAGTAGGTGGCCTCGTGTTGTAACCTTCCATTCTCTTGATTCAACTCAATCACTCGTTCCTGGACTCAATCCCGTATTTTTTTGGGTTGTATATGAAGAGACATAGAATCGAAAGCAGTTGTAGTACCGCCGTAGTCACGTATATCGTGATCTATCTTTTGGGGGGGAGGCGGCTGCGCCTCCCATACCCCAGGCTCGCTCTGAAGGTTGTCACTAGCTTTCATCGACATAAAAAAGAAGGATATCAAATAAGCCTTGGCGAAATGGCTTTAAATAAGAGGTTGAGGGCAATTTTCGGCACTGTTTCAAATCCCCCTATGAGGATACGTGGAGGTTCTGAGCCTAGACAAGGAAAGTTCCTCAGGGCCGAAAGTAGGAGCCCTACGAATGCATGAGGTGCTGAGGGTGGTTGTGACGCAGTCCAGAACTTTCCCTTCTCTGGCCTCGACATTCGAGACTTCAAACCCGGAATAAGCCTGGTTGCGATTCCAGTCCGCTTCTAGATTATCGTATATACTGTCAGGTGGCTGGAGTATATATGCCTTGGACCTGGCCTTTTGATGTTCTTTTGGTGGTTTCACCTCAATATGTCTTTCCAGAATCTTAAGGCCTATTGTAAGATATCGTAGGTTCTCGTTGAAGGTCAAGATGGTTGGTATCACCACCTCAAGCGAATAAATATTCGTATAGAGGGTTCCTCTTAAATCCTTAGGGATATCCCGAGGTAGTGTGCCGGCTTCCAGTCCTAAACTGATATCATCTCGGTCTGTCTTACTCCAACCAGGAGCCTTATATTGAAGGAAGCGAACACTTTCTGGGTCAAGGAGATGCGTCTTGTTCTCTAGACCAAAGAATATTTTAGACCATACTGTATAAATATGACGCCAGTATCGCACGATTATATCATCGCAATGAGCCGCTAGGTGTTTGGCTATATTTCCAATCTGTATAGATTCTCCCCAATGACCGGAGAATGGAACAACCGCTTGCATTGCTGCCCATATTTCGTGTCGATGCATTAGCATAACGATATGGCGTTGTTTTCCAGGAGGCAGTCTCGCGAGCCAGACGTTGAAGGCATTTGAGTCTGTTGATTCTGAGCAGCGCAGTAGATTTCGGCATATCTCTCCTTCGCTATATTTGCCCGGTACGTCTGTGCAGTTAGCTGCTGTAGCCCGTGGTAATCAGTGGTGAGCCACATACCTGGAGGAATACTGTATATTCGTACGGTGCACTTGAAATCGGCGCCTAATGCGGCCTTTGCTTTATCCAAACACTGTTGCCCGAGGAGGCAATCAATCTTGTAAATATTATTAGGGAGAGATTCGGCATCTTGGCCAAGCGTCTGTCGGAATTGAGCGTAGGTTTTACGTAGAGCTTGTAGCATATCTTTCAAGGTTTTCGGCGTGACAATCCCGGTAATTGGCTGGTCAGGGTTATGAAGGAACTGCTTGAAATCGGAGACAGTGGCGCGGTCCGAAAACCCTGTCGGACACTCGGCAAAACCGTCTGAAGTGAGGAGTGACAAGGGAACCTTGACGGTTCCCTCGAGGTATTCAGTCAACGAAGCCATCTTACTATCAATCTCGTATTTGCATTGGCAAATACCTTCAGCGAGAACATCATTCATATAGCACAGGCAGGCTTGCTCCACTGAGGGCTCCACTGGGGCCTACAGGGCGCGACGCGGCTTAATTTAAGTCCTAAAATAAACGGGCTTAAATACACGATCGGGCGCGATTTAATGTAAGCGCTGGCAATGCATGCACTGAACCAAAAATTCATAAGTAAGCACACAGGTCCTCGCGCGCCCCACCAGGTACCACTCACACGTAGTCATGCCTTCAACAGACAGCCTGCTGCAGCTCCGGTCAAATGCACCCGGCTTACCTGGGCCATATCTCCAAGAAAACTTGGCCCCGTACGAACTGCTCGACGCAATGGGGAAAGCGAGGCCTCGGTCCATTCTCGCGATCGGTGGTCGGGTAAAGAGTCAATACCTAGCCCGGGAATTTTCTACCACACTCGACCATCACGAAACACCGTCGGTAGCTCTTACCTCCCTCGATCACAAGACGATATGGCTAGATTGCGAGCTTCATTCTCATCAGATGCCCCGAATTAAAGCCAAATCTTCCATTGCAGGATATTCTCGTCTCCATTTTCTCAATTCCACCGCCGCTCGAGTGGCCAAGATTGCCTACCCTATATACACCGACGTGTTGGCATTATTCAGCGACATCACAACTCTCTCCTGTAAAAATCTTTTCTTGGCAGCCACTGTTAGTGCGTTGCTAAGGTGCGGGGTTTGCACAGGCCACTTTTACTTGCAACAGCCTTTAGCGCCCATCTGGGCACTAACAGGCACACAATCTGAGGAATTAAGAGAGTTGGCCTCACCTTGTGTTGCTCGTGCCAGGCCCAAGATGGCTTCAGAACCAAGCTATTAAGGGCATCAGGACTCGCGAGATGTAACCTGATCAATGGCAGCCAGCTATAGCGGTTTTTCTCCCCTCGTGGTTTTTCCCGCTGTTGCGATCTACATGTATGACTCCTCGGTTACTGGGGGATCGGAAGGCTAGACGACCAACCCTTCGGCAAATAAGAAGAAGGTTCTTCTGGGTCCCTGGCTGGTATGCGGATGCAGGAGAATTCCGGCTGGTTTTATCTGAATTGCGGTACTGTTGCGGGCATGTGGTATAGCCAGTACAGAGGGATACCGCCGCCCCTAGCCCCCGCTGACGGGGGCCGGGCTCGAACTATCACGGGCCTTGAGCCGCTGAATTGCTAGATAGCTAAGGATGATGGAAGCTGTGGGTGGAAATCATGTTGAGCTAGCCTAGCACGTCCTTTTACTCCATGGTGAGGTCTAGTGGGCTTATGTACCTTGCCTTCAGGACGGAAATGAATCAATCCATCAATCCAAAACCAACATTTTTGCACTTGGCCTTTGCGTCTCCGTTTCCAACACTGCCCGGCAAATGGCAAACTGCAAATATGGCAAACTTCAAATAACCACACCCATAGCCAACCTCGTTCGTTCCTCAAGGCTTTATGCGCAAGCCGCGACCGGCTTGCCTCTCCTGTTATTCCTTGACATCTGCACAATTGAGAATGAAGCCGTCCTATTGGCTTATCACATCGCAGCCGAAGCATTGATAAACCAATAGGGCACCTTCATTCACTTACTCAGATAAAGAGCGGGTGGGTACGACCCCGACCGGCTCTTTTGGGATTGATTGGGCGATGGTCAAGGTCAGTTGTGAGTTGGCTCGCGATGCACTCAGTGTGCGCGTGCGTTCCCTTGATCACATCCTTCTCAGCCGCTGTGTCGATGTCAGTATATTCAATTACAAGCCGAAAGTCGATACTACTCTATTCATAGACTATATTTTTACTAGATAGACCTTATGCTATGCCAACCTTGTAACTAGGAGGAAGCCACCACTACAAGCACCGAGAATACCAGATATAAACTCAGAGTGTAAACAAGCTCACTCGCCAACTGTGAGAGTAAGGTGGACGTTGCCCGGAGGAAGGTTCAGGCCCACACCATCCTCAGCCTCTATTCCCTTGACATAGGCGTTCTCACCAGTGCCATCGGTGTTGATAATAGAGCAAATACCGGACCCACAGACCTTAAGGGCCGGAGTTTCAAGGCCGTTGGCGGAAGCCACCAGGCAAGAGGCATCAGCACCAGACCAGTTGTCGTTAGACTCGTTGCCAAAGTCGAACTCGAACCAGGTGCCGGCAAACTGGCCGAGAGAGGTGGTGGGAACCTCAGAACCCACGCCACAGACGCAGCCACCCTGAGAGTTGCCCTCAAAGGCAGCAACCTTGGTGCCGCTGGCGGGAAGGGTGAAAGAGATGGCTTCGTTACCCTCCCACGAGCCGTTGATGCCACCATCGGTGTCGGTCTTGTTAGGACCAATCTTGTTGAAGCAGACACAGGCCTGGTCCTGGTTGACGGCGTTGTTGAAGGTGGCCGTGTACTTGTACTTGGAGGCGATACTTTGGTTAATCTCCATAATGTTGCAGCCGTAGTCGTTATCGGTTCCAGTATTGCCCTCGTAAGCAATCTGCTCCACGGTGGCACGCCTCGACTTACTATTGGCGCAGAAGTCGCGGTACGTGGCGGTGGAGGAGTCTCCAGAAGAATCATCTGTAGAGGTAGCGACGTTGGAAGAGCTAGTGGCTGGAATGGCAACCTGAGTCACGTACTGAGTGATAGTAGTGGTGGCAGTGGTAATGGTAGGGTCGTTGGCCCTGGCAAACAGTCGCGGGTGGTGGGCAGCCCAGTGAGCATAGCCACCGAGATGAGCAGAGACACCCAAGGCGGCGCTGAAGAGGATAGGAATAGAAGTTATCATGCTTGGAATACGAGATTGGTTTATGCTCCTAGTGAAAAGCAGGAGGCGGTAGCTTTGTGATATTTGGATGTGACTTGAGGGGGATGCTCTAACTTGGTTTTTTAGATTTAAAGCAGTAGAGAGTAGTGTGAACACGGCGGACAGGGGAGGATTTGAAGGCAAAAGGCTGTATTTGTTTTCAAATAAAGTAGGAGATAAAAAAATGGAACAACGTGGAGGAGAGGGATGGTATTAAGGCCGAGACGGGGCATAACCTTGGGAGCTCCGGTGATGTGCCGAGCCTACCCTACAGCCCGAAAAAGGACGGAGCGCGCAAGGATGAGTTCACAGTCCAAATCGAGGATGTAAATTTGTAATTAGGCGGTAAAGCTCTACAGTAAATATTAGAAAGGGAAGTGTCTTCATTCCTATCCTGCCGCAATAAACCTACTACCGTCGCACCAAAAGGAAATATCTATACAGTCGAAAGAACCGCGCTTAGCGTCCGTGATACATAGTGTACTGGAAAGTTCCAAAACGAATACGGTTATTGTACTGGAATTGAGCACCTTCTAGACTTTCTTGTTCGAGATCCCAGCGGGCAATCGGCTTGACGCTTCTGATTCTCACCTCGCTCGGATATTCGCTTTAGCATATTCAACCATGCTCCGCAATTCCTCCAAGACTGATAATCGATGGTATGTACTGTACATACACAGTGGCATTTATTAATATGTATGACCCTCTGGGACAATGGTTCATTCATTATCGGATCCCAATCCCAACCCAACATCCAATTCGTACTAGCTGGATAACAGCTTTGCCTTAGACCACTGTACTATGGTATGTAGTGTTAGGGCCAGGACAAATCGGACGGGAGAGCGTAGTAGGAAAGTGTTTTAGTCGTGGGAATCATAAAATTATTGGCGTCTCTTCCAATCATCCATGCCCTTATTAATGACAGAGCATTTCATTTCTGTGCCCCACAGAGTAAGAGAGAGATTCCATTGAAACGGTAAACTTCAGGACACGACGCGTATTACGTCAGGAATGCAAAATGCATACGTGACAAGATTGTTCGCGACTGTCAGGCTCGCAAAATTCCTGTTGACATGAAATGATTCGACTATTATTTTATTGGAGCTGTATCCTTGATGAAAGAGGCACATTGCAAGCCGTAGGACGATCAGATGGCTGTTGATGAATGGTTGCATCGTACCAAGCGAGACTGAACGGCTGATAACGGGTGCGCAAACATTACTTCACGGAACGTATTTCTTGCTTATTCGGTCACTCTCTATTTATCCAGTCCACCCGTTCATTTCGCTCAAATGCGTCCATTCTTTCTCATTGCCATTTTTCTCGGCTTAACTACTTGCCATCCCACCTTGAAGTTTGTTAGAGACATTCTAACCCCAGAAGGATTTACCAAAATCCAACCAGGGGGGATCGATGATGTTAAAGTCACGGAAGAAAATACCCTCAACAGCACCAGCACTATTGCCCAGCGAGACCCAGTTGTCGCCACTCTGCCTCTGAAGTTCGTCAACAACTACAGTGGCGGTGCAGTCAACGTCTATATATCTGGGCTGGACTCCAATGGTGCGGTCGTCTTCGTTGCTAGCAATGGATCCTTGATTTATCCTTCCTCAGGTGGCTCCAAGGTCCCTGTTAAAATCACCAAGAACATTGCCATTCCCATAACTTCGTCTGGAGACATGTTTGAACTCACTCTGCCAATTTATATGAGCTCTGGACGCATCTATTTTTCCGATGGTGGCTTGTCGTTTTACATGGTGAACACTGACACAGGGGATGGCTTGGTTCAGCCGTCCATTACCAACCTTCAGGATGCAAACGCTGGCCTCAAATGGGGCTTCGCTGAGTTTACTTACACTGGCGGGGTCATATATGCAAATATTAGCTACGTTGACTTTGTTGGCATGGTTCTGGGCATGTTGCTAACGGTCGCCGACGGCACCGTGCAAAGTGCAGCGGGACTCCAGGCTGACAGTGTCACCAACATCTGCAATGACTTAGTGACACAGATGGATGCTGATGGATACCCGTGGAGTTCCATGTGCATTGCCAATGCTGCAGGAACTCCTATCCGAGTATTGTCACCTGGCAACTTCCACGATCTCAACGCCCATGCCTTTGTCAAATACTGGTCCAGTTATGTTGACCAAGTCTGGAGCCAATATACCATCTCGACCTTGATGATCAACACGCAGACAGATTTCGGAGACGTTAGCTGCCAGGTTTCGGGAGATGAATTGATCTGCAATGGCGACAATCGAGGCTACACAAAGCCCAGCGCCAACGACATCTGGGGCTGCAACACCGGGCCGTTTGCTATTATAGATGACGACAATGCCATTCACAAGGCAGTAGTGCCGCGTCTCTGCGCTGCATTTGTCCGCTCCACTCTTCTTCTCGATGGAGGCAATGTGCAGCCGAGCCTTGGCAGCGATTCGTACTACATGGTCGATCCTACCAACCACTACAGCCGCGTCATTCATAAGTATGAGGTGGACGGCAAGGGATATGCATTCTCCTACGACGATGTCAACCCGGACGGCAATGAAAATGCCTCAGGCATTGTTTCGTCTGGAAACGTTGACAACTTGACCATTTTCGTTGGCGCTCCACCTTCTTAATGGAGCATTCTGTTTTAGTATATTAAGATCATCGAGTGTGGATTCGAGGTTGCGAATATATTTTCTTTCCTCAATTTTAATTTGCCCATGTCTCCATGACTAATCTCATTGAATCTGCTTTAACTTATGAGAAAACAAAATATCCACGTCATTTATTAACTTTTACCTTTCATGGAACTATGCATTCTACATAGCCAGCCACTGACAATCATTTCCTAGCCTGCTAATTTCTTTCATTACTCGTGTATCGCATTTTCAGCCCGTTCCTACCAAGCATTATTTTCAGCCCCTCTTTACATCCTCGCAAAACGATATGTGAAATAGACAATCCGTCTGGTACCATAGCCCTGTCATGCCCCCTCATTTGCTTATTAATTAGGCGCCAGCGACGCCAGCGGCGGTCGAGGCTGACGGAAAATGCGTGCTCTTTCGAAGTCTTCGATCATCACCCGGCCAGTCTCTTGATTGAACAACATGTTCGGGATCCGCACGTCCATATGCGACGCCCCTTGTGCATGTAGCATCCACAGCGACTATACCGCCTGTCGCTCAAGGTACTTGTAGGATACGCCCGGTCTCTCGTTCAGGCCATCTCCCCCTACGCCAGAAACGCCCGAGTAACTACTTAATTTAACTCGATAAATGGACCTGTTCTCTTCCACTCAAACTTTTGGTCTTCGATGCGACCAGCCACTTCAGATTCAGGCATAACAATAATGAAAACTGTTATGCCATCGACATCTGGCGCTACCGGGCGTATTTGAATAAAGCAACTCAATTTATTAGGTCCCAGGGTCCCCACGAAGTACTGGTCGCCCAGTACAACTCCTTTTGTTGTATAGGCCCATATGCCGGCTGCTCTATCCCTTCGAAAGCTGCAAATAGGATTTAAAGAGATGGAAAGATATGAAACTGGATTTACGAAGTCATTGGGCATTGTGTACACAAACGTGGTGTGAGGGAACGATCATGTGACTTTCATACTTTATGAATAGTTTCACTTTATGAATATTGTGTAAATAGCTTAAGTCAGAGCTTTCCTTAGGAATCTCTTTCTCTCCTTGTAAACAATCACTTTACCCAAGTCGCACCCGACCTCGTTCGTGCTCTTGTCCCGTCACACGTGGAATGTTTTTCGTCGCTCCAGCTGTGCATTGGCAACGTAATATACTTTCTTCCAGCTTGTAAGAGGGAGAAAGGTTGCTCAATTGTCATTATGGGTAGTCAAGAGAGACAAGATATATCAGAAACGAGAGAAAGAATACATTAGTAGAACTTGACGGGTTATTTATATGTGTCACGGGCCAGGGCCCATATCCTTGCGGCTGTGCCGCAAGACGGCTCGTGCGCGCCAGGGATGAGAAATCGTTCCACAGCTCAGGGGCACTTGGGAACTTCTTTCTTTCTTCTTCATCTTTGATGTAAATAGCATCCTGGACTAGATAGCTGGAATACAGTTACTAGAGGCCGTTCACAATATGTATGTTTACCGAGAAACGATTGAACGCGTATGGCGGAAAGCGAAAGCTACTAGGGAACTCAGCAGGAACGCCAATCACATTACTCACGACCGTTCTAGTTATACGGACTTGATGCAGCCAACAGCGCTAAGCTCAATTCAAGTATCAAGTCAAGTATATCAAGTAAGTCAAGTAAGTTGACCGCCCAACGTATTTCAAGTAAGTAAGTCTATTATGCCCCAAACTTGATTTACTTGAAATACTATATTTTATGGGTTTTCCTGTACGACGGCCCTAGGAGTGCCGAGGCCATTCAGACCTTGTCGGCCCAAGGTGTAGGGTAATGAATTAGTGTCGCCTTCTCCAGCTGATTGCACCAATGATAATACAGGGACGCGGCAGGGGAGGCGCGGATTTAATGTTTGTTCGCCCGCGTGGTCGAGACGCGTCGCACCTGACTCAGAACCAAAGTAGTCCCTCTGTGAGTAGCATCCACGATCCGCGATCCGCCAATGATCCGCTATGGCAGCACAACAGCAGTCGCTAGAAACGCTCCTGGGGATTAAGAGCCAGCGCAAATCGCTGAAACAGCAGCTTGACGCTGCGTCCATCAAGGCTGAATCTGGGAGAACGACTCTTGCTGACCTCCCAACGGTCCAGATCGGCTGCAAGAGGTATATACCAGAGGAGTATATTGCCAACAAGAATCGCAAAGGCCGGCCGAGCTGGATTCAAGCCCATGGATTCTTGCTCACTGAAGTCAGCCCTGATTTGCGGACGTTGCAGACCTACTGGGTTTGCTCGAAATGTGATGAACGCGGGAAGAGCTCGTTGTTCGTCGCGACAAACACCACGTCGCCAATTGAGCATCTCCCAGTCGTCGACTGGAGAGTCTGAAGAGTCGTCCACCGGGTCGTATAAGGATCGATCTCTTTCACGTTCATCCTCTTTTGACATTATCTCCCGGTCAGTGACTCTGGCCGTTGCCGAGGAATTATCGCCTTCATCGATCAACTGAGGCGAACCAGTCGATGCAGACAGTCGATCATCTTGTTTAGACCGAAACGATCCTTTTCTTGTTTGGCCCAAGTTTTGGTCGGTAGAGTTCGTTGTAGAGGTGCCGGTTCCGCTGGGTGTACCATCGTCGCTGGTACGTTCCTGAAAGGGCTCCCCAGAGAGCTTGACCGCCTTGTGCTGGGATTGCATAATCTCTTTTAATACGGCTCCGCTGGTATTATTCTGTTCTTCGAGCTTGGAGCTGGGCATACTGCTCACCGACTTCTGATCGTCGTTACCTCTCTCTTTCTTTTCAACCCTCGCTTGGGTGAGCGCCCCCTTCTTCTCCCCCACCTCGGACACACCCTCCCCACGACATTCCTTATCAAGTAGAGACGGTTCAGCCTTTGAAGTCTCACGCCGACGTTGCTTTTTCTCAGCATCCTTCTTTTTCTGCATTTTGATGGCGTGGCGCTTTGCGTGGCGCTTCACCCACAGCCGACGACGCTCTTCTCGTCGACTTTTGGAAGCGTTTCTCAGGGACTCCTCTTGGCGCAGCTGGGCAACCTTACTCATTTGAACCAAGGCCTTGCTGTGAGCTAGGTCATAAGCGTAGGCAACCTGAGCAAGTTTGTCATTCTCGAACCTCTCCATACATTCATGCCTGGCCACCTCCTCGACCGGCTGCTTAGAAAGGTCTCTCTCGCCTGTCACCTTCAGATACACGACGTAGGTTCCCGGCGAGATGTCTGGGATCTCTACAGACACTGATCGATTCATCAGGTAGTTACCGTGGGACCGAGCAATGTAATCGCCGGCGACAGGGCTATCTCGATGGTGAAGCCGGAAGTGTAGTCGGAACGAATACTGACCGTGGAGACCGTTGAAATAGCGTCCGTCCAGTTGCGAAACTACGAGCACGAGAGGTGAGCTTTTGGCTACCCTAATGTGAAACTTTTCATGGTATTTTGCCTTCCACGGGACATCCTCCCCGATCCAACGCTGACAGCATCGCCAGTCATTGTCTCGAAATAGCCGGGTTCGATCAAGGTGGGAATACTTGCGCATGAGGTCTTGGTACGAGATCCAAAAGACAGAGTCGCTACCGAACTTGTGGCCGAGTTCTTCTTGAATTTCTTTCGTCCATTCTTTAGAGCCGTCGCTCCAAGGACCTTCCCAGATACCCTTACGAATATCAGCCCAAGGGTTTCGTAGCTTCACCAAACGTTGGCCACTCTTGAGCGTCCGCGCCTCCGGAACGATGTAGGCGTGACCCTCTGCAATACCATCACGCTCGCCATACCCATTTTCCAAGTAGCCGGTCGAGGTGCCAAAGAGAAAATCTTTGTTCACTTTTGACATCTCCTTATTCCAAAGCTCGTCTCTATCAAGGATATCGGAGGTAAACAGCGCAGTCGTGACACCGCCGGACAGGTCCTCCAAGCCCTCGCCGACCCAGCCACCTGCGAGAGACGCGTAGTCACCGTGTGCTTTTGCGTATGCTTTCTCGATGAGAGGGATCCAAGTCTCGTTCTGATCCTTGCACTGGGCAAAGAAGAGGGCCTTGGATCCAGTCTGATATGTTTCTCGGTAGACCTTTTCGGCATTTTCTGGACCAACTTGTTGCAGAAGATCTCGCTGCGGCTAGGAGAGTCCCAACAGGGTGACTTCAGGTAGAGCTTGTCGTCAATGATGGAGTAGATCCATTCTCCATCTCGGTAGAAGACGAAGCCATAGATGCCGACCTCGAGGTTGTAGGCAACGCAGATTCGCTTAAGACTGGTTGGAATATTAGCTAGAGCAATCAAGCCAGCCATCAGCCAGCAATCACTTAGATTCCCTTGCTTGACGTCGCCACCGTTAATGTTCTTCATAAAGGTAGGGTTTTCGAAGATTCCATGCACTCGCTTAACGGCTTTGGGCACCCTGTCCTCTGAACTCAAGAGAGACGTGTCACTCAATTCGAACTTTTGCTGGCCCAGAGTATTCAGGCAGTGACCTTTCTCGTGTTTAAAATCCCAATCCTAACTGAACAGTCAGCGAGGGGGTTCTTGTGAGCTGGAGGACAGCGAGGGCTGACCAAGTCCCAGTAGGGATCGCGATACCGCATGTTCACTCGTTTGCACTCCCTGTCAATCTTCTCGACTTTCAGTCGACACTCTGCCGCGGCACGGCCATAATCCTCTGAGAGCAATCTATTGGAACGACCAGTGTTGACTGGGGGCGGAACAGGGTCGAACGGAATGATGGCGAGAGCTTTATTGAATTGATGTCTGGAGAATCTTCTCCATATACGGTTGATTGACTCTTGGGGTAGCATCTTCTTTGTTCTTTTATGCTTCTGATTCCTCTCGCTGATCTTTTGGGGGGGGGGGGGGTTGCTTGGGAGGTCGGTGGGAGTCCTCCGACCCCTCTGATGAGGTATAGTCAGGCATTCTGTTGACTAAGTACAATTAACAACGAGTAGGTGCGAAGAGCTCTGGGAGGATGAGAGACAGAAGCGAGCAAATCTGGACCCGTGCTAGCGGATAATACCGCGAGATCGGGTGACGAGGAGGGGTATGTGTGACGGTGGTATAAACGGGAGCCTGGAACACCAAGCTTAGACTAACTTCATTTTGTTGATATAAGGAGCTTTTGGGACCTTACACCTTGACAGTGGCGACTCAGCCTACAGATAGGAGGTACTTGGTTCGGAACAACACGGATTAGCCACTGCGAATGGCTGTGTAGTCATTGTAAAGATGAGGGGGGGCGAAGTGATCTATATATCCAAGAAGGTATCTTTTTTGGCCGGATATTCATCTCCTACCGGAAGGCACCTAATGGACGCCAACTTAGAAGGCAATCAACCAATCCTGTACCTTATACTGTATGATTAAAAAGAGGTTGAGATACAACGGCCCTTAGCAGCAACACAAAACCAATTACCACTAGTGAGGCATTTCGTCGCCGTTCACGTAGTCATGACCTCACTAAAATTGGAAGGTTGGCCGTCGGAAAACGAGAATCCGTGAATATCCCCACGTGTTCTACTTGAGTTTCCCGTCCATAACCTACCATTTTCTTGAACGCCCTACATGATGCACTACCCATCGATGGCCTTAACCGACCAAATTTGATGACGTGTTAGTTAGCGCGGTCGAGTCTAGAACTGGCTTGTAGCCTACATTGTCATTACCGAGCTTTCACGTGTGCTTGTGGTCGGTTTGACCAATACAAGTCCAGTATTCCTGGAAATCAAGAGCTTGCGTTAAGGCATGGTCATTGGGCCGGGGAAAAAAAAAAAAAAAAAAAAAAAGAGAAAGAGAGAGACGGGGAAAAAGGCCTCTCTTGATTCGACTATTTACATGGTATTCTATGCCTAACGTCGAGAATATCTCTTTGAGAAATGTGCCAGTTCGATGGCGGCTTACAGGTAGTCCATTCTAGGCAACGTCTCGTACCATGACTACAACACTTTAATACTGACCGCAGGCTAAAACAGCACATAAGCAGCCCAAAATTGTGCCTTCTGACTTCAAAAAGAATTCTCATATTTTAGGACTGAACAGACGTCTCGTTTTCA
Source organism: Ilyonectria robusta (assembly GCF_021365365.1). Lineage (NCBI taxonomy): Eukaryota > Fungi > Ascomycota > Sordariomycetes > Hypocreales > Nectriaceae > Ilyonectria > Ilyonectria robusta. The sequence goes on from NW_025764523.1 coordinate 25,230, forward strand.
TCCGTGACCGAGCCGAAACGTTCTGGCAGTAAAGGCAGCCTTAAAATGCTGTTATCAAGTTACGTAGGGATAACTTGTCAACCACACGTGAAGCCACCCCTCCTTCAACGCCCTCGCTGAAAAGGGCAGCTCAAGGCTGAAATTGACGGGTGCCGGGACTTGTCTCCTCTATAAGCAGACACTTCGTTGCTGCTAGGGCAGTTACCATCGTAGCAAAACTGGACGTTTTGGTCATTCGAATTCGATTGCTCTAGAGGCGTTTACCAGACGACGCCGAAACTGACTTTTGTTGTGCTACCGGAAATCAATAATTAACTGGTGCCCTTCGCTGTAGCAGATTAGACTTCCCCCGACCCCAATTTATCGCTCTACCGGATGTCCGAGGTAACGTCCTGGGGACTCTCTGACTGTGCCGGTCCTTGACGCGCGTCATCCAGGATTCTTGGCCTTGGCAGGCTAAGCTTCAACGGCCAAAATCCGACGGGGCGTGGATGTGGTACAGTTTGTTCTATCTAGCCGTGACTGGCACCTGTGCTGCTCACGAGTGCCCGTGGCCGGCTTGAACAGATGCGGGTCTAGTCGGGTACCGACACCGTATGAACACTACTGCCAGGATGCCATGATGGATACTTTGATGTAAGCAACAGTTTCGGGTCTTGCAAAGTAGACATCGTACCGCAAATGTTAGCGCATTTGCATCTTACTTTCGCTCATATTCCAGCTTGAGGGTCGGCCCCAGTTGGGCTGATCTTGCATCGACAAGTGTTTCAAAGTAAATAAAAGTAAGCAAGCTGATACCTCATGCTCCAGAGATTCGCCAGACTAAGCGTGGGAATAGAGGCTAGCAACACCATGGTGGAGTCGTGATGGCTGTGTGAGTCAAGGAAAGTGCCTTCCATGTACCCGTCCGCCTAACCAAAGAGTATTGTGGCGAGGGAGGCTACGCCGAAGTGGACCACTAGGGCCTCGTCAACATCATAGTCTTGCTCTCTTCGCCATGGGCACCGCGACGTTGAATGATGGAGCAAAAACCGCCTTGCGGTTAGGCTAACGTCAGATCAATCCTGGTCAGTTAAGGCACTCTTCTACAACGATAAATAAGAACCTTCAGACTCCTTTAACCCCCAAAGTCCTAGCTTTTCAAAGAGCCATCATTGTAACCTCCCCGGAAAAGGCTAAACCCAGCTACGACTGTCTCTCCCAGAAGTCCAACTCCCCATTCTTTTTACAGAACAAGAAGTAAACGCCACAAAAAGCACAACATGCCTCGGTCTAGGCTATTCAACAGCCTCCTGAACAAGTTCTCTTGATAACGTGAGCCTTCTAAGGCCGCACAGAGGACATCGGCGTCGGATGACAGCGGCAAGAAGCTAGACGTTCATTCATCGACTATCGATCCGCACGAAGATAGCCGTATGTAAATCCCTAAATTCCCATACTCTGGTGTAACCGCCATGGCTCGCGTATATCGATCTAACGCGGAGCTTCCTAGCCGACGATGCTCCTCCCGCTTACTCACAGCCCAGTCCCCCCAGCGTTGGCTGCGCATCACTTGTACCCAGTCTCTCCAACATCACCAGCGCCGAAGACAAGTACGCTTTCCTCTCCACATTCGATACCATCTTCGTGATCGACGACTCTGGGTCTATGGCTGGCCGGACTTGGCGCGAGGTTCGCGAGGCCGTTGGCGCCATCGCTCCTATCTGCACCTCACATGACCCTGACGGTATCGACGTCTACTTCTTCAACCACAAGTCTCGAAACTCCGGCTCCGGTACCCAGGCCCCCGGCGGATACTATCAAATCAAAGACGCCACGCAGGTGCAGCGTCTATTCGAGTCTATCCGGCCTGGTGATGCTACTCCCACGGGAGCTCGCCTGCACAGCATTCTCCAGCCTTACTGCGCCAACTTGTCACGCAAACCTGAGAATTTGGACTCTACTAAACCCGTCAACGTAATTATCATCACAGACGGCTGCCCAACCGACGACCCTGAGAGCATCATCATCCACCACGCCAAGAAGCTCGACCAGTTCGAGGCACCCCCTTACCAGGTTGGCATTCAGTTCTTCCAGGTTGGCAAGGAGTATGGCGCGGCAAAGGCTCTGCGGGAGCTCGACGATAGTCTTGCGGATCTGAGCATTCGTGATATGGTCGATACGGCGGGGAGCTCCACCAGCTCGGACAACAATAAGACGTTGACGGCCGATGGGATTCTCAAAGTAGTTCTTGGAGCGGTTGTGCGCCGTTTGGATCGCAAGCCAACCCGAACGTAGGTTAAGCGATGAAATTTCTTGGTTGAAGGATTATTTCTCTAGATTTGAATCGTTAAATTTTTGCATTTTGACCCTCCTGAATGTGCGGCAAGCACTCATATCGGGCCTATCATACGACCCCAAAGCCAGCTCTCTCCAGGAAGTACAGCTTTTCTTGGTAGGGCCTTTTAGTTCCTGGGTTCTTGCAATAGCAATAGTTCAGTTGTGAAGTTGGTGCACAATTATGAATTATTCGTGTCTATTTCGCCTAGGGTTCCTTAGAGTCGCCGGTTATAATGCCAAATGATGTTCGCAAGCTCCGATCAAAACTCAGCTACAGCGTGAATGTTCGTGAAATATTGGTGCATCAGAAACCCTCTGCTTTGTACTAAGGTAAAGCGGAACCTAATCTGTGAATGAGCGCCCACATAGCTACCAGAACAAGAAGCACGCCAGCATATTTGAGCTAGAACATAAAAAGTGGCAGCATACCTGGGCTGGCATATGAGGTATGCTGCCGCATGTAGGCTGACACGAAGAGCGTATTAGAGGAGACGCGCCAGCACACTCAGTGTGCTATCATATATGGGCTGGCATATAGGGGATGCCAGCTCATGTAGGCTAGCTCAGACAGTGTGCTAGTGTATATATGTCAGCATGCGTGGCATACTGGCATATCTGAGCTAGGACGTGAAGTATGCTAATTTACGTGGGCTGGCATACGTGGTGTGCAGGCATATCTGGGCTAGCACAGACAGTGTGCTACTACACGTGAGCTACCATAGCGTGTATGCTAGAGCAGGGACGCTAGCACAACTAAGCGTACTGGTAGAAATCGGCTGGCACATAAGGGATACCAGTAGAAGTGCGCCAGCATGCATAGTGTGCTAGCGTCCCTGCTCTAGCATACACGCTATGGTAGCTCACGTGTAGTAGCACACTGTCTGTGCTAGCCCAGATATGCCTGCACACCACGTATGCCAGCCCACGTAAATTAGCATACTTCACGTCCTAGCTCAGATATGCCAGTATGCCACGCATGCTGACATATATACACTAGCACACTGTCTGAGCTAGCCTACATGAGCTGGCATCCCCTATATGCCAGCCCATATATGATAGCACACTGAGTGTGCTGGCGCGTCTCCTCTAATACGCTCTTCGTGTCAGCCTACATGCGGCAGCATACTTCATATGCCAGCCCAGGTATGCTGGCGCACTTCGATTGTGCCAGTTCACACTACTAGCACTTTATCTCATATATGACACTTTGAGTAGTTTGTTCCGAGGCCATTACTTTCGTCAATTTCACTTGTTTCTTTTGTTTTGTCCTCTTTTCCTTTTTTCTTTACTTGATTATATGCCTATCTCTGCCTTTTTCCCGCTGGCGTTGTTTGGTTTCGTTGACCAGAAGCCCCTGCCGGATAGTCTTGGTCTGCGGAGCGACGCTTGAGAGGGATACTCGCCTCGCCGACCTCGAATTCTGGTTTCAAAACCAGGATGGGTTGTTGTGGCAACTCGCTCTTGAGCACCCCGAAACATGAATCAGGCGTAAGTACCCCGTCGCACCCATCAAATAACTTGTAACCCTTCCCTTGACACGCAATCAAGTACGCTTTTAGTTCCTTCTCAGTCATATTAATCTCTACGTACTCAATTGACCCCTTTCCGTTCTTGATCTGGACCTGGGCTGCCAACCTGTCCTCATTACAACTAACTCGAAATGACCGAGGTGACAAGGGGCCAGTCTGAGTGTCACTGTTGTCACTGGAAGCAGATTCATCCTGCGAAAATTAGTGTCCGCTTCTCTGATAGCCGCAGCTGTCTTCTTCCTTTACCTGTATAATCTCTGACACCAATTCTTGACTCCTTATAGAAGTGGTTCCGTGAACATGTGCTCTTCTTCTCTATCGGTAAGGGGTCAGCAATAAGAACATCTTTGCTGATGGCTAACTTACCAACTCCTTGGCTTGTTGGGTCAGTCGACGAAACTCGGATTCGAGGTCTCGTTTCTTTTGTCGCGTCTCAGATAGTTCTGCGAGCTCTGTTTCAGCTTCTCTTTTGGCGCTCTCGAGCTTCTTCCCTTCTTGTTCAGCCTGCCGACGAAGTGATTCAACTTTCAGCTCAAGGACGCGTTTTTCCGCTTCTTGACTTTCTATGTTGTTCTTCAACCGCCTGGCCTCTTCCTGGAGCTGTGATAGTGTCCGCTCAGCTTCTTGTACATCCTCGTCTTCTGTGTTTGGTTGAAAGGCGCCGTCAAGAAGGTGATACTCGATTTCGGAAACGGCAGAGTCTAACAAAGTTTCGATGCCGTTAAGTGGGAAGAGATGCATCAAGTCAAGGTAGAGTGAGCGCTGGACAAAGAAATAGTCAAAGTCTAACTTTTGCCCGGTGGCAGGCCCATGCAAGCCGGGTAGAAATATCGAACCTTTGTATTGGGCCAGATCGCAAGGTGTAGGTTTTCCATAAACGGCAGGATCCGAAATTATACCTGGAGGACTGCGACTATCAGGCTGCCCGAACGCCAGAGCTTGGGGTCTTTGGCGAAGGATGTCGCCAATCTCGTCAGATCGAACGCCCAGCTTATGGGCTAGTATGGCAAATTTGAACAGAATCATTGGATCCGTAGTGTTTTCTGCTCCCGCTAGTTTCTTCTTTGCTTGCCACGGCATGGCTGGGAACTCGCGGAAGGCGAAGAGTAAGAGATGTCTGTAGGCTAGTTCGAACTGGTTAACGTCTCCATTTCGAACCAGCTTGTAGTGGTTCTCGGATACTTGGAGCAAGTACTCGTCTTCCATGCTTTTTCGAAATTTCTGAGAGAAGCCGTTCCGCAACGAGTTTCCGCTATTTTCGACGAATCTTCTAAGCGCGATTTTGTCTTCCATGTCCTCCCGAGATAAGCAAACGGAGCCAATTTGCGGCGGGCTCTCTTTAATATCGATAAGCCTCCTCAAGCAGCCGGTAACTTGTCTTAAATACTCGAGATTTCCAAAGAAACCCTCCAGTGTCGGCACTAATCGATCCTCGGTAGCCTTGCACAATTCTTCCCAAATCTTATCCCGCTGTTCGTCGCCGAACTTTCCTAGTATCGTTCGACTATCGAAGAGACCTTGAAGTAATTTCTTATGTTCGATCTTGGCTCTTGGGGCTTTGCCGCTACACTTTTTTACTGTCGCCACATCAATGTTCTTGATTTGGTGTGGATCTCCCAGACATATGTTGGACCAGAATGATTTTATTCGCAGTAAATACGACAGCAATTCCTGGCTGTCAGTCACGGGGAGTAGCTTAGAACTGCTGGAAACTTACTGGCCGGCATAGTGAGGCTTTCATCTTGCCCACTTGCCCAATCCTGAAACCCCAAAACAACGCAGGAACTTCGTGAAACGTTTCAAAGATTACCATAAAAGGATCACTATCGCTCAAGAGTCGTTTGATCTCTGCCGCTTTGCCCTTCGATCTGCGAGCTAGGATAGCCAGCCACTTGTTGGGAGGTGGTGGAATATCGTGTCTGTGATTCCGCCAATGTAGGCTGCTTCTATAGAAAAACTCTGCATCGCTGATCTGCCTTGTGTTTATATGTTCGTCAATCAAGTCACTCTTCGCGTCTTCGCTAAGATCTGGCGCCATCATATCAGCCTCCTAATCAAACCCGGCGAAAGCAGCATACCTGATGAGTAAAGCCAAATGCGCCAGCGCTTGTGCTCGTTTGCTAATACCGCATCGGCGGCAAGATATTCGTGCAACCCTCCGAGGCACTCGACGCGAGTACCCGCATCGAAGTTGAGCGTATCTCCGTCAATTCTTTTATGTTGAAGAGCCTCTTCAAATTGACGACGGTCAATCAACGCCGAAATTTGACCGGGAGACCAGCTGCATCCGCCCCGAATCGTCTCCTTCAAGCAATCAACATAGTCCCAATCAGGCTCGTCGCCGCCGAGAATCCCCTCTCTGCAGGTAGAGAAGTCGAGAGCCTCGAATCTAATGCTGGCTGTACCCAGGAATTTCTGCTCGTTCTCATCACTGAGTCGCTCCATCCGGGCGGGGAGGGCCATGTTGTTCTATCAGAGCAAGTAAATCAGAGCGAAGGAACGAAATAGGGAGGGAGGTGAGCAATGTATTCACCAGCCAGCGTTCAATGTATGACAAAATAGGAACCGCGAACCAAATGGGCTGGAAACCCGCCGAAGAAGGAGGGATCACATATAGACCATGGAAGGTGACTGAAATTGGACACTGAAAAAGGCTAGCTCCGACATAACAACAATTGCTTCTATTCATGAACGACTACATGACAGCCAATTTTAGCCGTTTATAGTAAGTTCGTTATCCTTTATTAGTCCTCATCACGCGCGAGGTTTGTTGACAGCCCAAGAATCACCGCATAATGAGCTTTGAAGACGGAAAACGCCGAACACGATTCGTAATCTCGCCAGCCGCTGCCCAGTTGGAATCTATTTCAGAGGCTCCATCGCAGAATGCAGCGTCTTCTACAGCGAAGAACTTATCTGCTGCGCAAGTGACCAGGAGGAAAGCACGACCACTTCTCAAGCCGGAGAACGCAGTCCGTGGCGACGGCGAAATTCGTGCACGAGCACTAGATAAGATCGATGGAATTTCATCACGGGAACACTATCGAGTATTTTTCCGTATCTCTCTAGGCTCCAACAAGAATATAGCAGTAGCGCAGAAAAGACCCGCCACATCTAGCAAGAATACGCAGGGTGCGCTGCTTTGGAATCTTTCTGGCCCCAACGCCCGGGATGAAGTAGCTATGGTACAATCCATTAAGCACGAAAACTTCGTCAAAGCTCTCGCAGTCTATGGGGCAGGGGATGACCTTACGGTAGCCTTCGAGTTTGTACCGCTTTCTCTTCAGGAAGTGGTCGTGAACAGGCGTCTGAATGAGTCAGAACTGGCATGCATTCTGAAGCAGGTCAGTCTTTAGCTATGTACGTCCGCCAGAGTTGATTGTAATAGGCAAAGGTCGTGAATGGCCTGTTATATCTGGAACAGCACGATTGGGGCCACCCGAAATTGACATGTTCGAACGTATTGATAGATCATGGGGGACACGTGAAGATCTGTGAACCACCCCAACATGAGTTCTATGTGGCAACTGGGCTAACTGTTTCAGGGGGTCAACAACAATGTAGCCAGCGTTCATCTCATAATCTCAGCGAGGGCCTCTGCTTGTTGACGGCGCAGCTGATAGCAGGTCGCGAAGAGAAGGTCAATCCTGATAAATTTAGTTACGGCATTTGGACGCCTCCCAAGGACGTGGTCGACTTCTTCGAGCTAACAAAGGAGCTAAAAAATTCGACAAAGGACATCGTAGCGGGACCAATGGTCAACTTCACGCCTGGTCAGAATCAGATGGAGCGAGTCTCTCGGGTAAGCAAAGTTTTCATCTTCTGAACACAAGCTGATTCGTATGAAGCATCCACTCTTGGCAAAAGCTGGTGAACCACATTCGCTCGAAATGCTTTTGCACTTGGTTCGCTATACCACGAGATGGCTGGTACGATACTCGGAGTCAACGGACGTGGATTGACCAAATCCTCAGTTGGCGTCAAGGGAAGTTAGGCCGGTTTATTCCTTTAGCACAATGCACTACACTTATCGTCTAATTCGGAGAATCATGGAGGACTGGACATTTCATCGCACGATGTATGTACTCTCGAAATAGGCGGCGCCTTGAGCCCTCTTAAATGTTGTATAAAGGCACATTATTTCTCGTGGTCTTATTTTTCCATCCTCCATCTGTTGTGTATCTACTTGAATTTAACATTCATCTCACCTATATATTTCAGCAAACCTAGCTCTACTAGGACGAAGGCCTACGATAAGGGTGAACGTAACGGGCGCGGCCAAACGAGACAATAGAATTGAGCTACTAACTAAGGGAGGCCCCAACCGAGGGATCAGCCTCGGGCTTATGTACTGCTAAACTCTGCTAAATGCACAGGAAGCTTCGTGTAATGAGCGTGGAGGCCAGAAGCGTCCTGGGCATTTAACTTCACTTTTGGGATCCTGTGACACACCCATTCCAGCCTACGTTCTGCCACGAAGTTACCGGGCGATACTTCTTTAAGGCTGGTACTCCGTAAACATGAGGTCGACGTGACGCAACTTTTCTCTTGCAGCGTTCGTTAGCTGATCCCTGAACTTCCGTGAAACAGATGCTATCTCGATGGTTAGCATGGGACCGTGATTGTTCTAGCTGACTTACCAGCGACAGCGCACGGTTTCCTGGAAACATCGCGAGTGGCTCCCGACACAGTTTCGTCATCCAGTATCGATGATAGTTCCTCATCCAATATTGATGGTAGGTCCATCGGTTCCCAATGGATATCTCCTCTTACACTATTCGCAAGCTTTTTCGCATTCGCAGCACCGTGGCCCTCGCCCTGGCCTATAGCACTTTTTTCCCCATAAACAGTTAATTTGATAATGGATCGGTGTTCCGTGCCGCATATCTTGCAGGGATTTGTTGCTCTTAGCTCGTCTTCTGCTAAGGCTACATTCAAAAAGTAGGACACGGCCACGAATACCTCTGTGACTCGTCAATTTAGAAAGGGCCAACGCTGAAAACAGACCACTTACCCCAGTCGCACAAATGCCAAATAAGGTGTATATTCCTACATGACTTGAATCTATTGGTCCCTTCTTCTAATTGGTGAGCGTGGTGTGCGTGAGTTAACCATTGCAAATACGGTAGAAGAGCTACGATACCGAGGTCTGTGGCGACCAGCAGAACATGGCCATACTTATCAACAGGAAGCCTTGAGCCGTGAGGCCCTGTAAACATCGCAAAACTTTGCGAGTCTCCAAATCTCACCTGATGGCGTAGGCTGCTAGTGAAGCCTTTGCGTATTTCGGCGAAGATGACCAGTGTTTCTGCAGCATCCGGGGACCAAGAGGCGACGGTGAATGGGTGAATTTGCAGTGTTGAGAGCAAGCTGGAAGGGATCCATAAGTTGATGTATTGCCCAGGCTCAACCTTCAATCGACTCTGAAGACGGACGAGTACTTGGATGATAGGTTTGCTACTCCAAGACAGGTCGGCTCTGTGGAACCGGCAACGGCTTCTATAAAGAGTGATCCCCGTTTGGACCGCCATAGCTAAGGAGAAGACCCCTCCAATAATATATAGATAAAGTCGAGGGAAAAGCTCTTTAGTAGGCAAGTGGCGCCATATCGCATAGCCCAACATCAGCGACATCGTGCGGTGAATGAACAGCAGAATCTCGTACGGCAATATCCTGGCGAAGAAGGAGATAGGCATCAACAGGAGGCAAATTCCACCCATAGCCTACCAAAAGTTAGTACCCTACTAAGGCTGATGACGTAGTGAAGTGTTTTACAAGAACAGCCAAGAGATTGCGAATATTGTTCACCGCAAAGCCTCCTTTGGTTACCACTGTCCCGACAGCGTGGAAACTGGCTAATATTCCCACCATATAGCCCGCACTGGCATGTACCTGGTGGTAGATTCGAAGAGGGAGGCGCAGGATGTCGGCCACGAAGCCGAAGCATGGGCTAATATAGAGCAAAAGCATGTTGATCATCGCCATCGTACCTGCTCGAGAGCACGCTTCTGACCAGCTCTGCACTTGGAAGAAAATGCAGCAAAGGTTTGCCGCAAAACACGAAGCGAAAAACATGGCATGAGCCCGACTGTAGGCGTCCACACTGCTCCTACTGCGAAGAAAACTTCGATAGATGAGGTGTTTCGTTACCCAGTCCGATGTTCTCTTTGCCAATCGCGTAAACGGCCGAAGCTTCCAGATCATTGTGAATATTGGTGGAAATAGCAATCGCACAACTCCCAGGATAAACGGGCGTAGAGCCATTGCGATAAGTAAACCACTTAATCCCAACGCGTACCCAAACGTGGTGTTGAAGTGTAGCTCCATTGTAGCAAGATATGGGCCATGCCTTGATGATTCAAGGAGCAAGCGGCGCAAGGGTCAATATAAGGCATCTTTATAGCTGAGTCTAAATTTCCCTTTGTAGGCGTGGCTTATGATGACGAACTTGGACCAAACTACAATCCGATGTTCATCGACATGGGTTGATAGACTAAGACTATCAAGCGAGGTAATACTCGCCGTTGCAGACGACATTGAAAGTTGTCCTAAACCGTTCTTTCGGTTGCGACTCTATCTTACGTGGGTCGTTGGGAATCGCCAAGATGTCAAAAATGGACAAAGGATCAATCCCCAGAACGTCCTCCCATGTTTGTGCAGGCCCGCAGCACATCTTGACGCACACTTTCCGTCCAGTTCTAGACTACCACCTGAGCGACACGTAGAAGAGTCTCCGCAAACGAAGTACAGCCTACTGAGACTTCCAATTGTCACGACCCGAAAAAGTCCCCGCAAAACGAAAGACCTGCCTTGTGTAAATGCTGGCTTCGTGTATTGCAGGTAGGAACGCCAGCGATGACCTATAATGAAGGCATAAGCAGAAATTGACGGCTGTCGCGATGGCGATTATCAGCCCTCCAATTAACCAAGCATCAGATGATGCACGGTACCGGCCGCGTCAGCCTGGTAAAACGAAAAGGTTACAGGTGATATTGAAAAGGTGTAAGTTACGTGTGTCTGTGAGGAGCACAGCTCATTACATAGTATCCACATCTCTGCCACCAGCAGATCGGACCATCTTAGTCATACGGTCTCAACACAGCCACAGTAGGGTCTGTGGTCAAAGAGTTTCATTAGTCGAACCGACTGTACTGTACTGTATCTGGTGAAGTTTACCCTTCAATATTGGCCTCAGGATTTACGGCGGTCGCGAAGGTAGCGGCGAACCCGGGCGAGAGTCAGGTTGAGAGAGGCGTTCGGGGATGACCCATAATAATAGTCTGCTGTGGTCATAATCAAACCGCTTTGATGTTGCAACACTCCTTTACATTTTACGGTACTGTATAATACAGTACAAGATACATACAGTATTGTCATATGCCCGAATCAGAAGACGTCCGTAGATGATGCGTATCAGTTGGTCTCAACTTTCCCTTTATCCAGTCCTTTTTGGACTTCTTTCCATTGTGTAATTTCAAGGGAAAGCTCATTTTGTCCGTGAGAAGTGTATCTCGCTTCCACTGTTATAGTCTCGACCTCCGAGATGCTGGGTGCATTGCTTGCAATCTACAACAGTTGCCAGCAAAGCGTTGTTGATTTTGGAAGATTCACTATACCCGCCAAACCAGAGCCTCCCTGAGAGCACCTCACTATCCAAAATGCCTGAATGGCTGTCAAGAGTCAATTCTGGCCTTGCGGTAGTGATGTCATCCCTTGCCGTACTCGCAGAGTACGCACTCAGATGTGTCCTGCTTGTGATTGAAATAGCTATCCTCCTTGGGCTCTTTCCGGGATTGCCAGGTACAATGGCTTATTTTGCCTGGGTCACACATGAGCGCCTTTGGCCTGTCCTAGATGGAACTGAGCTTGCTCACGAAGCGCGAGAAGTCTTTGCATACCTCATCTTCGACACAATATTTCTCACAGCGCTGATCTGGGGGATAATTCCCTACTTCAGCATCCCAAAAGCCTCCTACAATCGGTGGTTGAGTTATGCTTCGGGTGCCTTCAATGTGCTTCTCTTAGCTTTCACCACGTTATCTCTCAGGGCAGCCGTTTTAACGTGCATGTGGGGGCGCAAATTCCAGTCGACAGCCAGCCTTTCGCCCTTTGCAAGACAGTGCCAGGCCAACTCAATCTTTCTGAGTACGCTTTTGTTTCTAGGCTATTCCTTGGCCCTTATCCTTTTGGTATACACTGCGAGGTTCGGCCTTCCCTCACTCATTCGACAAATGCTGAACGAAACGCGTGAGCTTTTACACCATGTGGGCGTAGAAGAGAAAAAAACACAGACGAAAAGGATGACATCATAGACGACCACAAGACTTCTTGTGTATAGTAGCAACTGTCCGCAAGAGAGCTAATTCGGAGTCGGTTCTGGATTATCATGAAGCGGAGGAGATGGTATCGACATAATCGAGAATAGCTTAGCCGTGGAGCCGCCAGCCATTTTCTCCAGAATCGAGTTCTTACTGGGCATCATCATGACCAAACACAACTGGTACTTTGTGGCAACTGTTTGGGATTGCGGTGGTGGTAAGGCACGGACATCTGAGCGTCTGCCATTGCGAAGTACACAAACGATACTTAGTATCTACAAGCTGTCGGCGGCGCTGCAAAAGGCTGGTCCATTAGGTGCGAGTCGAGTATTGGCTTGCCTTTCAGGGCCATGTTTTAGGCTTTGGTAGGAGAGTATGTTGCATAGTGCTGTTGAGCTTGCATAGAATAGCAGGCTTTGCGCGTTCCGCATTCGTCGTGGTGATGATTATTACGTCATTTATTTATCTACGCAAATGAGAATGCCAAACATGTTCCGTGAGGAAATTCAACAAGTTTAGAATCGATTTTGCAGAGATTCCTAGGCGGGTAACGAAGAAAGGCCTACTGCAACAATACAAGCATACATGCGCCTCATAGTTCCGGCTATTTCTGTTACCTCTGATTCATCCATGAATCCTGGTCCGCGACAACAACATGTGTACGCTTTTCATCTAGACTACGTCGACAGTCTTCTTTACCTAATTGCATATGCGTAGCTCCCAGGCACTCCATCACGCATTTTCCAAATTACAGAAGGAGATTAGCCTTACCCTCAAAGCAGGCTGCGCTTGACTCTCGATGAGTTGGTACGACGGCCCCTGGCCCGCTACTTACGCCAGGAGTAAATCTCAAAGTCTCTCTCCGAAGACTCCTAGATGCCATCCCTCTTAGGAGGCATGGGAAGCCAACCTGTTCGTCTTGAGTCAAAGATACCGGCTCAACTTTTCTTGTCGACGGACTGGTGATAGAGTAGAAATAGGACAAGACCAAGGGCCTCGATAAAGGTAGCCATGCAAGTCCGTGACGCTGGTATTAGTGCTATCTCGTCGTACAGGGACACCCCGTCTTTCAGACCTAGTTGGACGGTAAGACGCACTTGGCCTGCTGTGGATCTAAGGTGTTAACAAGATAACTATACTCCGACCTTTCGGCAATGCGTTGCTGTGTGTTTTGACGTCGATGGTTGCCTACCTTCCGTAAACAAGGGGGTCGTGAGCTGTTGACTCAAACGAACCAAGTTTGGTGAGCAAAGGTATAGACTTCAGCTTAACGAAGTGAGGACCTGGACCAGTAGCTGATGGGACTTGTTGGCTGGAGTTAGTTTGATGACGTTTGACTCAGCTTCAGGGGATTAATGTGATTGTTGCTTCTTGATGGTAGTATAGTCTCGAGCATCATAAGATTCCTCTAGACTCAGGGATTGATGAGACCATCTTGAACGCGTTGAACGCGTTCGGCATCGAAATACAGTGACTACGGTAATGGCCGTCGAAGATGTTGCTTGTGTTCTGTGAGTTATGGGCGTGTTATTCGATTTGACCACGTGTTTGGAGTTGGGACATGCCCAAAGCAGTCCTTCAACTCAGGGTTTCAATGAACTTGGTCTCCACGCATGTCGCGACATGCCTTATTTAGCAGCAACGCTACTGTCTCATAATTATCTCTCCATAATGTCCCATCGAGCGGAATTTAGTAGAGAGCTCTTCGCAATATACCCGCTCCTCCTTTTCGCAAGCCCTGCGTGTAAGCCTTACCACCCAGCACCCATTGGCAAATTTGTCGCATTTAGAATTAGCGGTTGGCTAGTGGAGCGCCTGAACAATTAGTCATTCGGTATGTACAGACTCTCGCAACATCCTGTGCGGTCAACGGGGGGTCGGTTTCGGCTATGTTGTTAGCATGGTTGCCTCAGGACCTGGTAGCGCAGTCTGATACAGGCGGCGCTGATGTGCAGAGCATTTGCGGCGAAATTGCCAGCGGCATCACGAACTGAATCGAGATGGCCATATGGGCCAGATATACCGTACAAACTTGAAGCCATCAATGGTTTCGCTGGAGTTGCGCTCAGGGTTTGGTGACCAAAGCTGACCGGAGGTTACAGCAATTTCAAGAGGAGAGCAAGAAGCAGCCGCTATTGAGCTTCAGTGTGTCCCTTCCAGGTAAACATACGACGGCTACTTAACGTCCATATAAGGCTGATTGACTCTTTCGATTGTTGGTCTACCTGCTACAAACTGATCACCTATGAGTCGCAATGCAAACATTCATGGGCCAACTTTGACCGTTTGCTCCGCAACCGACATGACCTGGAAATCAACGATTGGTAAGAAACGGTCAAAAATACCACAGCGCATCAAATGGCTTTATATCTTTCTTCGAATAGTCAGGCACCGTTTCGGTTCGAAAAAGGAGGCACTCAAATCAGCTCCGAGCCACCGTTGGTGACTTGTTCAAAAGGATCACAATACCCCCGTGGGTAGCGCCGATGATACGATCGTCTTGGCCCTGCACTTTTTCGCCATTGCCTTGAATTTTCTGCTCCAGATCTTGCGTGTCATGGCTGCACTACATTCCTTCGCTGCAGAAGCTTTTACACTTCTTGCACTTGGCATCGTCGTCATCGGTTTCCGAACATACGCTCGCGCTAAGCAGGAGGGCATACGGAACTTAAAGATGGACGACTATCTTATGCTACTCGTCATTATACCGTACACGACGGAGATAGTGCTCGCATACACGGTTGGGGCACGATTCTACGGTCTCGCCAACAACGCGATGACTGATGAACAACGCGCCGCGTTATCACCTGGCAGTGAAGAATATAAGTGGAGGCATGTACAATCCCGACGCGACCAAATCATGTGCGCTTCAATAGTGTGACGGGCTAACACCAAGAAATCATCAAGAGTCAATGGATCAAAAATCCAGATTGCAGGCTGGGCCGTGTATGCGTCTGTTCTCTGGCTTATCAAGAGTGCCATGTGTGCATTCTATATTCGACTGACGGTAAATGGCCTTAACCATTGCCAGAAAACCTAGAACAGGCTGACACCTTGACGTTCAGAATGGCCTGAGGGCGTACCGGACTCGCATTAACGTAGGGTTTGTCCTCATCGCCGTTACGTACATTGCCATCATGGCTTCCATTTTCTTCGGATGCCAGCCATTCCACAACCTTTGGCAAATAGATCCGGACCCTGGAAGTTAGTTAGCTGTTCCTCCTTTCCGCCAGAACACCTACGTCTACTAACACTTCTTTTCAAAGACCTCTGCCAGCCTGCCTCCTCAAAGTTGCTCATCTTTCTCGTCGTCACTCTCAATATTGTCACAGACATCTACCTCATGGCCATTCCTATTCCAGTTCTTTGGAAAGCAAAAGTCCCAAAATTCAAGAAACTCATGCTTGTGCTTCTTTTCTCGGGCGGCGTCTTTGTCATGGTCGCTGGTATTCTCCGATGTGTTCTCATTCTCAAGGTTCGTCCTCGTTTCCTTACCATGAACCACGCAGTCTTGACTAAATCGACGGATGCGAAATCAGAATCCTACTACCGGTCCTCAACAAGCGGCATCCTGGGCAGTGCGTGAGTCTTTCGTGGCAGTTGTCACCTCTAGTATCCCCATGGTATGGGGTTGGATACGGCCGAAGCTGCGGCCGCTTTATCCCTCATTTCTCACGTCCATAAGACACAAGGACAAAGATGCCCAGGATGGTAATGACGTTGCATCGGGTGACTTCCGAGAACGGGCATTTCTTGAAAATCAACCTCGTTTGCCGATGAGTGCAGCTACTCGTCAGAATATCACGAGAAGCGGGAACTGGACATCTGTGTGCGCAGAGAAACGCCCGACTCTCAAATCCGTACAGTGTAAGACCGTAATCACAAAAAAAGTCGACATAGAGGTGTCTAGGTCTGTGGCAGCGATGTAGATTACAGCTTTTCTAGATATGGGCCTACCTCATCCATCACACAGAACAAGGCTTCTGGAGGCCCGGTTTTTTCGCCCAAATTATTTCTCTTACATCGAAAAGATCAATTAGATGCATCTACAAGGAGGATGGAACTGCATCAAGTTTGTCCCAACAATGCTTGACCAGCAAAGCGTGCCTCGAGCATTTCGAAAGTTGACGCATGATCATTTGTCTCTAGGATATACCAGGCATCATCTGCCGTTGCCATTCAACAGTCCGTATCGCAAAATCCACCTAGCACTTATTGACCAGTCAATCGAACCGCTCATAAATCGGCGGCGCAACCATTCCAGGGTAAGTGCGAACTGGCCGACCAAGTGCGTTTTAAACACTTGTAAGCCTGCTGATGAGTTGATGAGCTGAAACACACAATCAATCCGTTTTTTTGCCCCACTTCATCTATTGTCGCTGTGGGGTTTTCTCCAGTACCCCTTGTCCTACAAGATTTCCGTTGATCGAGTTTCGAAGACGCGACATAGGGCCAAACCCATGGCTGAAGTCAAGGTGTTCATCTCTATTCACGGACGGGTCTACCTCTGTTCTACAGGTAGATTCCCCACACTAGACTGTAAAATAATACAAAACATGTATTAATATATGTAATTGGTGGTACGTTGATGCATGGACATTGATAATCAGCCTGCTCTCTCGATCTTCGCCCTGTAAAGTGACCTTCATATGTCAAGAAGATGCACGACTCCGTTCACTTTTTGCTTCCGATCCGAGGTTTGGCATTCGCGTGGAAGAATACGATCGCATCGTACTCAACCTCGCCCCTTCTCATCCATACCCACCCATGCCTTGTGTATTCATTGCTGAATCGGCGTCGCTTGAGAGCTACATTGATACCATCCCACCATGACCGTCCACATTTTTTCTTGCATATAGTACGACTACTGTACTCTTGTGGAATGGCAGCAGTAATGCTGTATAAGAGCGGTGTCAAGTGTTCTCATTAACTAATCCTTCCATTTGTGGAGTAGCACTGTCTTGAAGATATACCTCAAGGAAGCTCGAGTACCAACATCATATGCACTGCATCTACCGCTCTGAGGGCCGATATTGGAGGTACTGGCACTGAAGGTCAACAAAGAACCTCTCTCGCCGGATAGTGGAGACCTTTGTCGCGAGCAGTCGACTAGCGGAGCCATAGACCTACCACGTCGTATCCCAAGGCCCTGAATCGCTTGCGACAATGGAGAGAAAAACCCAATATGCTTATCCCCTCCCATTTGAAGTTTTGGGGTGGTGTTCTTCTGACTATTCCCCTCATAGAACTCCCTACATTTCTCGAGTTTCCAATCGCACTTTATCAGCCGATTCTTAGGAACCCGTCTTTTCGGTCTCTTTGCTCCGGCCTTCTTTTGATCGTGGTCGATTTGGGTCCTGTTGAGTAGAATTACCCTTGCTCTGTATCTAGCCTTCACACTGCTCACTACAGTATCGCGCGGTCAGTTTAGCCTTGAGTGGAGCCAAATTGGACCTTCGCCCTTGTTGAAGGGCCGAAGTTGTCCACCGCAGTCAATCTGTAGACTTTCCATGTTCCGCTGCCTTTGTGGGGCAATTAAGGGTATGAGAATCTTATTTATATCATCTCCCTCGACTTATCCCGCACACTCTTTGACCTGAGGCTCTGTATAACCATTTTGTTGGCTCGCCATCTTCATGCCGTTTTAGCCATAGCCTAGTTGTGTATGTGCGATCAAGGACGATGATAGTCCCAGTCCATCCGCGAAGCCTTGACAAAGGGGTATCAATAGAAACTCCTTGGTCGGCTCATGTCATTTTAAGGGAAGTTCTTGTTACCACCGAAGTAGACGGCTGGATCTTTTACGGTGTTCGTGCAGAGACTCAGGACGGTGAGTCTTGGGACTGGTTGAGTACCGAATGCCTTCTATGGGTATTCGACGATGGAACAGGTCTCAGGATGTGGCAGGACTCGCCTCAGCCATCACGCTTCAGTTCGCCGGAGCCGCAATACAAATTCGAAACCATCGTAGGACATTGTGAGTTAAGCAACGGGGAATGCTATCTTGCGGTCAAGTGGAAAGACCGCGTCTCCCCAACATGGGAGTTGGAGCAAGACATGGCTTATTGCGCCGACGTTGTCACGAACTATTTCATATAAGAAGATCTTGAATGGCCTGAAGGCGCCTTAGAACAGCTTTGACTAGGGTTCAAGACCTACAAGTTTGGAGATGTAGCGTCCGAATACGCACATAACATCCAGGCTACTTACTTTTTGGCAAGGGCATCACGCTCAAGCCAAGATGGGAACCTCCAGTCGAGCTGTGTTATTAGCCGCAAACTACATAACGTCTTTGAACGGCGAATCACCGCGTGGCCATCGGAACTTTCCTCCGTTCCAGAATCATCTAATGAATTCACGGCGGCGAATTAACTTATCGACTCCTTACAAGGAATCATTAACTGCAGCACCAAAACACCCGTGGGTGGGTAAAGGGACCCTCAAACTACACTATTCGTGCGGCTGTGCTCGGAGATAATTCTTCGCTGGCTATGGTTACTGCTGGTTTCGCGGCGCTGGTTAGCTCTAGGACTCGACGTGGGAGAAAAGGCCGGATGGCCGCTCAGGTGCGATGGATCCAGAACCTAGTTTGAAATAAATTTGTGTTCGCCCCTAGCATGGACTGCCTTCTTTTCTTTTCTTTTGTTTTTCTTTTTTAACCTCTCCCTCCCCGTGCTTACAAACCGTCGGTCCTCAGATGGAGAAATGCTGGTTGGTATTTGCAGGGTTCGCCGTCATACCACGAGCGGCCGAAACAAACCTCTCCGCTGCTGCTTGCTCGGTTGACGATTCAACGTAAGCACCTAGATGTGTCACACAGTCACTACGTAAAGCTTTCTAGTCACATCAAGCATAGGAATTAAGTGTTGAAAGAGCCGTAAGTATTCCGCAAAGATGTCGGCTTTGACCCCGTTTTATGTGGTGAGTCAGCCACAAACTACTATAGTCAATAAGCAAGCGAGCTGCGGGGCAACGGCGAGCTTGTCACCGTCTGAATTGAGACAGACAAAGAACACCTCAAATTATTTGGAGCTCAACCAACTCGGCTTCTTCAGCCATCCACTAACTCTCCAAGTAACGGCGTCTCTATATCTGTCTAGAAGACCCTCATAAGACATCAAGAAAAAGGAGTCACTTCCAAAGACATGCCCAACCTTTTCTAGGATCTCCTCAGGCCACTCCATCGAGCCACCACTCCACGGCCCTTCCCAGATGCCCATACGGAGCGTTCCCCAAGGGTTCCGTAGCTTCACTAGACGTTGGCCACTCTTTTTAGTATACACACCTCTGTCACTACAGAAATGACGTTCAAAGCCATGGTAACAACGCAAATGCGTAATGGGAAGCGCCTCGGGACTAGCTGTGGCAGATGAAGATGAGTTAACGTACAAAGACTATAACAATTAGCTTTCATACCTCAATAAAGGTCTTAAGAGATTTAAAATCTGTAGTAAATATGAGGTAACTAAGGGGAGAATTGCTTTTAATAATAATAAGAAGCAGAATGGTTTTTTTAATACTAAACGTAAGAAAAGAATAAAAGAACTTCCCTTGATAAGCTCAAAGGAGAAGCAAGAAATGAAAATCAGGAAAAGCATCATTTAGCCACTCTTCTTAATCATCTAATCTCTTCGAGTTTTAAGTCTTCTTGTAAGGTAATAGAAATAGATATAGAACAACCTTCTATGGTGGTATTTATTTCTTCAATTCTAAAAGTGGGTCTATTTTAGACCCACTTTTTAGTTTTTCTTAAATTATAAGAGTTCTAGTTAAGTAGAATTCCTAGAAGTTTATTTACTTATAGATTGTATCGTAATAAGCTTATTTTAAAAAAGTATAGCTATTTTAGGCTTAGTTTGGAATTTTAATAGATTTTTCAAAATCGTGATTTAAGGTGTAAATCTTACTGTCCCGCTCGCCTGTATGTCCCGCTCGCTTGTGAACTACGTTATATTATTTAGCTTTATTAATACTTTAATAACCTTCTAGAATAATATATATTAAACTCACTGGAAGTTAATAAAGATAGCTTATATAGCTTACTTAAATAATATATTTATTTACTTAAAGAATGAAAAATCTTATATAAAATAACTATAATAGATAATTAATTAACGTACGTGATAAGCGAGTGCACCAACCAAGTGAGTGCACCAAAGCAGTTTTACACCTTAAAACGCGATTTTTAAAAAATTTCTTAAAAATCTAAACTACGCTTAAAATGGCTATAATTTAAACTATACCTCTATTAGTTTGTTTATAAAAGTAATAAAATTTCCTAGATTTTTAAAAAAATTCCTTATAAAGTTATTTAAAAAAATCTTATTCACACTGTTTTTTTTCTTATTTTTATTTTTAAAAAGCTAAATAAATTTTTAAAAAGTCTAGAAAAAATACTATCTTGTGACTTTTTTATTTGAATATCTAAAATTAATTCCCTAAAATTCCTAGAATTATATAGCTAATTTTAGGAAATTGAAAATTATGACTTTTAGCTGTACAGTAAAAGTGGTGCACTCACTTGGTTGGTGCACTCGCTTATCACGTACGTTAACTCTATAAAGTAAAGCTCTTTATTAGGCTGTTTAAGTATTTACCTTATTAAACTTAAGTAAATTTCTTAGAGTTTAGTTTTTTATTAAAGAGATATTAATAAACCTTAAGTAAGTTTAAACTATAGTTAAGTAAAAAAGAATTAAGATTATTAAAGAAATTTAGGTATTTTTAAAATTTTGTAACTTCTATTATAGATTTATCTATAGATACTTAGCTATTAGCCTATTATTACTTCTTTAAGTAATTTACTGAAGAAAAGTATAAAAAAAGAAACTAAAGTATATTTTATTAAATAAAGCTAAGAGAGGAGTATTTTATTCCTTTATAAAAGCTTTTTAAAAGATATTATTCTTAAGGTATTATGATCTATTTCTTTTTATTTATTTAAAAGCTAATATCTTTAGATTTATAATAGCTAAAAATTACTTTTTAATTTAATAAATAAAGATAATATTATTTAATTATTTTTTAATTTTAAAAGTTCCTCTTTATTAAAATAAATTATAAAACTCTAGACTGTAAAATAATAGCTATTATAAAGTTATTTAAATATTAATAAGATTACCTTAAAGGAAAAATAATTTTTATTGAAGTCTTAAATAATTATTAAAATCTTCAAGTTTTTATAAAAACTTTAAAGGTAATAATAAATAAATTAAGTAATATATCTATTTAATAAGTTACTCTACAACTGTATAATAAAGTAAAAACTTAAAAAGATAAATTTAATAAATAGATTATTAAAATAGCTTAAGTTTGTGAACGGCCTCTAGTAACTGTATTCCAGCTATCTAGTCCAGGATGCTATTTACATCAAAGATGAAGAAGAAAGAAAGAAATTCCTAAGTGCCCCTGAGCTGTGGAATGATTTCCCATCCCTGGCGCGCACGAGCCAAGTACGTCTTGCGGCACAGCCGCAAGGATATGGGCCCTGGCCCGTGACATTACCCCCCTCCCTCCCGGGAGAAGAAGTTGAGGGCTATCTGCGGCTCCTCTTGCGGTTCTTGCGCCAGAGCTTCCACTGAGCGGTAGCTTGCAGGTTGCCAATGGGTTCCCACGTAGGCTCAGAGTAACCAACCCACTTCACTAAAGCTTCCTTGCGCCTTACGCCTTCCTCAGTCTTCCACTGCTCATCCAAAATGCGTTCTACCTGCCACTCCTCCTCGCCATCAACCAGAATGGGTGCCGGTTGTGTGTTATCAGGTCTCTGTGAGGGCAAGTAGTCTGTCGGCGCTGGGCGTAATAGGTCGACGTGAAAGACTGGGTGAATCCTACCAGGTACGTCCAACTGATAGGAGTGAGAGTTAACTTCCCGGACCACTTGGTACTTGGCATGTAGCCAGTCCAGCTTCTTCGATGGTCTTGTGGTCTTTACGTTCTTCAAACTCAGATAGACCCAATCGCCTGGCTTATACCTCGGGGCTGCTGTACGGGACTTGTTGGCGAACCGTTCCTGCTTCTCCTGGGCCATGGCGATGGCCGCCTGTGCCCATTCTGTAGCGTCTTGCAATCGTCTTATGAAGTCCTCAGCGAGAGTTTCGCCCTCCTTCTGCTTTCCCTCGGTCATGCGGTCTGCCACCAGGCGGATCGGTTCGTTGTGGTAGCCATGCATAAAGAAGAATGGGCTCAGGCCTGTTGAGGATGCTTCTCGGTTGTTTATGCTTGCCATTACAATTGGCAAGAGGTCCAGCCAGTTATCCTGAGTGTAGGTGGCCCAAATCCGTATGATCTTCTCAATCTCCTGATTCATACGCTCTGTAGCGCCATCAGTCTGAGGGTGATATCCCGTTGAGAGCCGTTGTTCAACCTTAAGAAGTTTGCAAAAGTGCTTCCACAAATCGCTCACAAACTGTGGCCCTCTGTCACTAGTTATTGCTGTCGGTATGCCATGAATTGGGTAGTGGCGCTCAAAGAGCCTCTTTGCAACTGCTTCAGATGAGATGTCATCCATTCCCTCTAGCTCTACCCCCTTTGTCAGGCGATCAGTGATGACCATGCAATTTGTCGCTTTATCCCTTCCAGATGGTGGTAAGTCTGTAATGAAGTCGATTGAGATCTCTCCCCAGATGCGCTCAGGGACTGGCATTGGCTTGAGGAGCCCCTTCTTGGTGTCTCTCCAGATCGTATTCCTGCCGCAGACCTCACAGTTCCTCACAAACTGGCGTACATCTGCTGCAGCCCCAGGCCAGAAGAACTGTCTCGATAGAATAGTATAGGTAAGGTCTCTACCAGGATGTCCAGTGATATGGGAGTCGTGAATATCCTGAATGATCTTCGTGCGAAGGGGTTCTAAATTCGGAATCCAGACTCGATCGCGGAAGCGAAGAAGACCTCGTTCATCCACGGTGCACTCAGTAATGCTAATAGTTCTCTCCTTCTGAAGGTGAGTAGGCAAGTTTCTTTCGTCCCTAGCCACACACATTGTGAGTTGTCGGTAGAGTTCATCCTTTCGAGCTTCATGCCATAGGGTCTGTAGTTCTTGGTCTTCAAAAAGCCGTACTTCCTCCTCAAAGTTGATCTCCTCAGGGTTCGCCGGAACCCCCATCGATGCAATGTGCACACTTTTGAGGTGTTCGGACTGGAACATCTTCATGAATCTAGCCTTCAACCGCTCGTCGCTACCATCTGCTGGGAGGTCCTGTTCCCTACGAGACAGGGTATCAGGACGCCCCAAGCTCTTGCCTGGCCTCCACTCTAGAGTGAAGTTGAACCTAGCGAGGTACTCGGACCAACGCACTTGCCTCTCAGTAAGTTGCTTCTCAGAATAAAAGTACTTTAAGTTCTTATGGTCTGTAAGAACTGTAAAGTGCTTAACTGCCTGCAACTCGGGCTGCCATGCTTCAAGACAGCGTATAATGGCAAGGAGTTCCTTATCATGGATGGGGTAGTTGGCTTCAGCAGGAGAGTGCTTCTTCGACAAATAAGCAACAGGGCGCCAAATGCTATAGTCATCCTTCTGTAGCATCAGTCCTCCTGTAGCGTAGCCAGATGAATCAGCCTCGACCATAGTCTCTCTCTCTGGGTCGAAGTGCGCGAGGATGGGGGCCGTGATGAGTATTTCCTTCAGCTTGTCAAATGCCTCTTCACATCGGTCGTCCCATTTGAACTGAACATCCTTCTTAGTTAGCTCGGTCAACGGTCGAGCTACATCTGAGAAGTCTTGGATAAAAACTCGATAGAAGTTTACAAAGCCAATGAACCCACGAACTCCTTTGACTGAAGTTGGTGTAGCCCATTCTCTGATTGCCTTGACTTTCTCAGGGTCGACTCGGATGCCAACCTCTGCCTCGATCACAAAGCCTAAATACTTCACAGTCTTGGCCTCGAATTCGCACTTATCGATATCAATCTGGAGGCCAGCATCCATCAATCGCTGTAGAACTTGGCCGACCTTCCTCCTGTGGTCCTTGAGGGACCCTGAGGAATACACCAAAACGTCATCCACGTATGCGGAAACAAAGTCATCTAAGTATTCTTGCAAGGTGCTGTTGATGTAGCGTTGGAAGGCGGCAGGGGCTCCAGTCAACCCAAATGGCATGACTCGGTACTCAAAGGAACCATATCTCGTGCGAAAGGCCGTTTTGTGTACATCTTCCTCCGCTATCCGCACCTTATTGAAGGCAGCGATAATGTCGAGCTTTGTGAACCACTTTGCCTTTGCGATGTTCCTTAAGGTTTCGCTCAGAAGCGGGAGAGGGTATCGGTCCTTCTTGGTAATGTTGTTTAACCCTCGGTAGTCGACGCAAAAGCGAATTCCTCCACCTGGTTTCTTAACCAATAGGACTGGGGCAGCTGCCGGGGAGCTGCTCGCGCGGATGAACTCCTTGTCCAGCAGCTCAGTGAGGGTCTTCCTTAAGACCAGGAGCTCTTCTCTTCTCATACCGTACAACGGGCTCCAAGGGAGGTTCTTCTCGTTTCCATCTTTGTCCTTCATGATCTCGATTCGAAGGTCGATGCCGGGTCGTAGGGGCGGGAGTTTGTCGGCCAGTTTCCTGCTGAATGCCTGGAGCCATTGGTGGTAATGCTCTGGCAGCTTCTCCTTCGGATCTGTCCTTGCCCTTGGTCGTAGGGCCTTGTCGATGTCTTTTATGGTGACCGCGAATACTCCAGTGCCGTGACGTCTCCTATCCCGCCGTACCTCGGCCATAAATACCGAGGCCATTACCTGCTTGATCTTCGTTTCTGAGACTGGGGGCCGTTTTGCTTGGTTCCACACTTGGATACCGGAGGATCTGATTGTCAGGCGCCCTTTCCTTGCTGAGATATGTACGTCCTCATCTTCCATCCATGGTTTCCCGAGGATGATACTATAGTTCAGCTTCGGGATCACATAGAAGAAGACGCGCTGTCGCTGGTGCCCGTCGATGTCAACTGATGCGTATGTCACTGTATCGATGACTGTATTCGGGGTGTCTGTTGCATTCTCAAGCTTCCGGGGGGTGATAGGAATCCGGGGCAGTCCCAGGGAGTGGAAGAGTTGTTCGTCCATAGCAGCGTAGCAAAGGCATCCATAGTCGATAAGGGCTGTAGTGAAGTCGGTTCCATTAAGCCTAATATCAGCTAGAAAGGGGTCTCCATCCATCTTCGCCTTGCCATCTGTCTTCCATTCCCTTAGGGCTGCCGCGTGCCCCTATTGTTCATCCTCTCCCTCCTCCTGGCTGCTCTCTTCCTCCTCTACTGCTGCCTCAGTGACCTGAGGGCGCGCCGATGAGATTTTGATGCGTGGTTGCGACCCAGGACGGATGGGCGCTGCTAACGGGCATGTGAGGATCCTGCAGTCGTCTCTTCCGCAACGAAGGCAGCGGTGCTCGAGGCGTCGTGCGTCAATTTCTTCCTGGCTAACCCACTTGGCTCTCTTGCCTAGTAGTGCCCTATCCTGCGGCCGCTTCGATGGGTACCCATTGAGGTTGCTGTTATTCCTTCGAGGTTTCAAGGTGTTCACTTGTGTCGTGCCCGTGGGGGTTGGTTCCCATTCCATCATATCTTCTCTCTTTGCCGTCTGTGGTGTTGGTGGGGGGGGGCTCGGTTGCCCCTTGCTGCCTGACTTCTTCCATTGACCCAGGAGCTCCATAGCATTGCTCAGCTTCTGACACCTCGTTGCCAGCTGCACATAGGTAACCAGCTCTTCTTGGTTTACCGGTACAAGCGCCATCTTCAGCTTGTCATTCAAGGCATTAACCAGGTAGGAAATCTTGCTATTATCCGGCCATGACTCCGCATTAGCATTGGAGATCTCCTTCTCAAAGCGGGGGTAGAAGGAGTTAAAGGACTCATTTTCTCCTTGCTTAAGGGAGTGAAGTGCTTGAATGGCCTTCCTCTCAAGGTCGTGATCTCCGTATAAGAGCTCCAAACGGGTAAGGAGTACTGCTGGGTCCGGTTCCGTATCGGTTTGCCGTGTCTCATTCCGTACATATGTGGTGACGTTCTGCTTGGCCTTTCCTGCTAGCCGAGAGTATACATATGTGAACTGCAACCTGGGGCTGCCTAGGGCGTCGGCATCTTCCCGCAGCTTGTTTTCCATCTCTAGCTTCCACCCAGGCCATATGGGTTTGTTTCCTTCGTAGAGGGCAGGGTCGGGTAGACGTGGGCGCGGTCGATGGGCTGGCTTCGGTTCGGGTTCGGGTTTGGTCTCGTGCTTGATTTCGGGCTCGGGGGTACTAATCTTCGGGATTGGGGTGCTGAGTCCGCTTGGTGTTAGGGGAGTGCCGTCCCCCTGGACTGCAGCTGCAACTGCCTGAATCTTCAATCTGATTTCTTCATCCTTCTCTGCAATGCTTCTTCTCAGCTCTTCATTCCTCTCTGCGGAGGCTTTCCTGAGTTCAGCGTTTTCCTCTCTCATAAGCCTGAGTTCCTGCATGATGGCCTCGAGGGCTACAGGTAGTGTCGGGCTGTCCATCCTAACGGTTCTAACTTCAAACAAAAGAATAAGTGATCTTTGATGTATGTGAACGGCCTCTAGTAACTGTATTCCAGCTATCTAGTCCAGGATGCTATTTACATCAAAGATGAAGAAGAAAGAAAGAAATTCCTAAGTGCCCCTGAGCTGTGGAATGATTTCCCATCCCTGGCGCGCACGAGCCAAGTACGTCTTGCGGCACAGCCGCAAGGATATGGGCCCTGGCCCGTGACACATACGGACTGCTGCAAAGGTCTACGAAGTCAGCCTAGCAACGCTAAGACGCCGAGTTAAGGAGAGAGCTTCCCGACGCGATAGTACGCCCAATTCGCGAAAGCTCACGGAATTCGAGGAGAAGACAATTATTGAATATGTCCTCGACCTAGATGCGCGATCATTTCCTCCCCGGCTTTGCGATGTGGAAGATATGGCCAATCGACTACTTGCCGACCGCGACGCGCCTCCAGTCGGCAAGTGCTGGGCCACGAACTTTGTCAAGCGACAACCAGAGATCAAGACGCGTTTTACGCGTAGATATGACTATCAAGGGGCCCAATGCGAAGATCCGAATATCATTTGGTGCTGGTTTCAGCTTGTGCGGAATACAATCGCGAAATATGGTATCCAGGAGTCAGATATCTACTATAACTTTGATGAGACTGGGTTTATGATGGGTATTATCTCAACTGGGATGGTCGTTACGAGTGCTGAACGACGTGGAAGACCAAAAATGGCCCAACAAGGAAATAGGGAATGGGCTACTATGATCCAGGGCGTTAATTCCCAAGGGTGGGCGACCCCGCCGTTTATCATTATTACATCACTATCAAGTCTGCGCTGGACAACAGTCTATCCCTTTCCTGGAGTAGCAGCTCCCCCTCCCTCTCCATTCTCTCGATGTACATCCTAGCCATATCCAAAACCTCGCCCTTGCTGATACTATTATCACTGCAAACCCTGCCTCCTCTGGTATCTCCATTTCCTCCGGTATCTCTGCCCCCGGTGTCATCGGATGCTTCAGTAGTGTGAGCCACTATAGATTTCCGGTCAAGGTCAGCAGGTAGCATGGTGAGCAGGCTCATGTACTGCATGTTCAGTCTCTCACGATACTGCTTCTCGACCTGGTTGTGAGAATCTAGAGCAAGTCGTCGCTGATGCGTACACTCTTTGGGTGATGATCGCAAAGATGCTTCCCGGGTTTTCTTTCGGGATCTCTTTTTAGGCTTCCTTGAGGCAGTCCGTAGTTGAAGACCACTGGTGTGTCCGCCGTCATTAATGTCGCTATTTGCCGGGTTGCCAAGCGGCTGATCCGCGATCGCCGCTTTCGCGGACTTTATTTTATTTTCTTGGGGTTTCAGAGTGTAGGTAGATAATAAGTCTTTCCCTGTAGTTGTTGAAGGTGTTGCAGAAGGCGTACGACTGTCAGTTTTACCCCAGAAGTTGGGAACAGGTGGTATATCCCCTTTATTATTGAGGTTAGCCAATGTGCAGAATGACTCAAAAATGACTTACAGGAAGCATTAACGACCTCAAAATCGAAGATAAGCGGTATCGCAAACGGTGATATAGAAGAAATCGGTGTATTAGTTGACCAGGGATCCGTCGAATCAGTCATAGAGGGTGATATCCAGAACTGATCGTGGCAGTCTCCAGGCGCTTCTATAAATGGAGAGGTCAGATTAGTAAATTCGCCATCAGTGCTATTCTGGAGTGGGGAATGGATCCCGGTGCTCGGGTATGCACTTCCATCAAAAATTTGATGAATATCGGATATCGGAATCTAAGCAAATAAGCATTAGACTAAATACTAGCTAGTATGAATGCCGAATTTGGGCTTCTCCTTGCATACACCTTTGAATACGACTCCCCTCTCGGAATAATCGCATTTGTCAGTTATCATGTTATCAAGGGGTTGGACGAGCGAGTATGTCGGACAGCTAGTAGCAGGGGCAGTCATATTGCCAATCCTCTCTAAATCCACCTATATCTGGACATCGATAACTAGAATGGAATTGCTACTAGAATAAATCAAGTCAGCTTACCTCGTCCATTTTGTTCTCAAGCCTACAGTCGTTGGCAGTAGTTGTGGCAAGGGACATATTGACTCAAAATACTAGTCTTCAAGGCTGAAAGCTGGGTACAAAAAGTCTTGTGAATCTGGTGACATGGCATTTGCAGGCAGCCAAATCTCACTAAAGAAGCACCAGGAAAAGTCCTTTCCCATAATGTTGGCTTCGCCGACCTCTTATCACTGGTGGGCGATCGCCGATCCAAGAGATTTTATCCACTACGCCCGAATTCTAATCCAGGGTAGGTTAGTCGGGTCTAGACCATCCATGGCTGTGTTACAGCATGACTTGTGGTGTTGCCATTCCACGCCTGGGGCTGTAAAATCGACATGTTTGGCGGGCGAGTCGAGCTAGACCCTTCTTGGGCATTTCGACCACAAATATGTCAAATACTGGCTAAAGCTAGCCGCCGCGTAGGGGGGCTGGCACCCTCAATCAAAATGGCCAAGATCAAGGTGCGCACGAGCGGCGTTAGCCGTGAAGGCACCAGCACGGGCAAAATATTCATGTGTCAGAAAGTCGGATTGGGAAGTGGGAGGTAACATGTTGGAGTGGAGAATGTGGAGTCCAGACCTTGGTTTGGAGGGACCACGAAATTATGACGCTATTACTACGTAGAAGTGGACGAAATAGGGCCAATCCCCGCTCGTTGATGTAATCCTGGTATCGAATCATCAGATTCTCAAGGTCTTGACCCTTTCGTCCGCTGGTACCCTGTGTCAAGGCTCCAGCGGCACCGATCCTTATAACCGTAATGAGCAGGGTTTCTCAATCAAGCCACTCACTAATGTGCACTGACCTGTCGAGGATCACGACCAATGAGCGCAAGCCACGGAGTGAAATAAGGCTGATTGCACGGCTACCGGATTCTTGAGGTTTGCAACCACTCTCTGGTCTCGACCCACATTACAACTCAATATCGTCACATGTGGGAGACGGAGCAAGCCGCTGCAGAGTGTGGCGTCGAAAAGCCAGGCTTTAACTCACTACCCTGGACGACGGTGACCATGATCCCACATTGTAGAGAAAATTGTGTGGTGCGATATGTGAGGGCACCAGAGGTCGGAAGAAGCTATCGCATCAATTCAGCATGCAATAATTCAGCACGCAATGCAAGCTTTTAGTTGCAGAGTTCGTCTCTACTCTCACCATGGGACATTGGCCCTGTCGCATTAGGACCAGTTTTCGGGCAGTGTTCCCGTCTTTCTCCATCACATTAAACAAGTCCCCTTCTCGAGATGTTTGGCAACACTTGATCGCGCCACATGGAGTCGTCAATTTGTAGTCTACCAGCTAACGACAGGGGGTCATAAACGCCCCCACTGAGAGCAGGGGCAGGGTCCGCGACCGTAGGCACTGGAAGAGGACACCGGCATCGATTGCAGGGTTACACCCGATGGCCACGTATCACTTTCTTCTGTCTAATGCACCGCCCCGACGGGTACAACTATATCCCGAGTTGATGAATCTCCGTTGCAACTCCCTTTCATGCCGCTCCGGTGTGATATGAGACTGGCATTCGTCCTAGTTCGGTGAGAGGATGGGGTATAACCCGCGTTTCTGACGCCCATTCTCGAGGCAATAGTAGCAGCCTGTACACTGGTAAGCGGTAACGCCGTTCAGTGCAGGTCCATTGCTGACCAGCTGGGTAGGGCTCCAATTTGCTGAGCGCTAAGGACCCTGTATAAGCCTGTGTTATACACGAGATTGAACATGCCCTGGAGAACGGGCGTACAGCAGCAATAGCGACTTTAGATGTAAAAGGCGCCTATGATGCCACCCTCCGACGAAGGTTGATGCTACGGATGATCCAGCAAGGCTGGTCGCGACAGCTAGTCCGGATTGTCGGTGCCTTTACGGAAGGCAGGTCAGCTAGCATCCGGCTAGACGATACGATAACAGAAGCCGGCCCTATTAGGTGCGGACTGCCCCTCTATCTCCAATCCTCTTTCTGCTCTATTGTGATGGAGCCAACGGTCCATCTGGAGTTTTAATACAGTGGGGGCCAGTAGCTAGCTCATTATGGCCCTACTTAAGGCGTCTAGTCTGCCCGAGAAATTGAAAGGACGCGCTTTTTCCTTCTTTTACACTTGACCATACCTTTTGTCGCTTCACACTTGTAACACTACAGCTGTCGCAGCAGCTCTTGTCGATATTTATCTCTTTCATAATGGGTGATGAGATGCAGTCAGATTCTGGAGAGAAAAAGATTGTGCTCTGGAAAGGCGACAGTGAAGAGTCATTTAAAACAAAGCCCCGCGGGGCCCATCCCATCCCATGGCAGTTTTCGCAAAATGCTGACCCTTTCGAGTAATTGTCGGATCTAGGGATGGATTGCTCCCACGCAGGCGTAAAGCAACCGATTTCTGACTCCGTAACCTAACAAACGATGAGCATGTACTTCAATTTCAGAGATGACAATGCCCCACGGTTCGTCCCAACGATCTGGATACCCTATGCTCGTTCTCGCGGAAAATTATGCAGGAAACCCACAGGGATATCGATTTCTGTGGAGTGTGAAGGATTTTTTTTGGGGGGCGGGGAAGGGCTGATTCGTACGGAGTAGCTGGGGGTAGATCCCCGAGTGGATTCAAAATAAAGAGGATGCATGGTACCTACATTTTCGGCTGTGTAACGGGATAGGACCAGGTCCAAAGGACATATTGTAGTGTCCATTGTCGGGAGAAAGGTTGGAGTGACCTCTATAGTGATTGTTTGCAATGAGTTATAATGGAATTGAGTCTGGGTTGGTATGCTCTAATGGGCGAGAAAAGTGGTCATGCGTTGATTTCGCTGGGACTTATTATAAGCTTTGAGTTGAAGCATTCTGGATGTTGGGGAGAACACTCTGTGGCAGCAAATTAGTGGTAGCCACCCCTCGATGCAAGTATGGGCTGATTCCAAAGGCCATCGCCGAGTCACGAGGAATATTGCGTAGGCCCAAAGTCGATCCATCTGGGCGTTTGTGGCTTATTCTGAGGCAACAAGTTGGGATCCCGGCTCGTGGGCGGATGCTGCTCTGTTTTACGTAGTATTCACCATGCAGCACTTTTGCCGCGATGCGCGCCAGTTAGCTTCATGGCAGTGCAGATTCTCAGTGCGAGGCTCTTCCCACCATCCCCACCCCGATGCATTACGGGCGCGGGAGGCTCCTACGGGCGATTTGCGGCCAGGGGTCCGAATCGCGGATCGAACGATG
Organism: Ilyonectria robusta; assembly: GCF_021365365.1. Lineage (NCBI taxonomy): Eukaryota > Fungi > Ascomycota > Sordariomycetes > Hypocreales > Nectriaceae > Ilyonectria > Ilyonectria robusta. Next base: position 57,116 of record NW_025764523.1, read on the forward strand.
GCTCAAGTCCTGGACCCTTTAAGCCACATGGATTTCAACCAATCATCGGCAACTTATTGTCAGCAGAGGGAGACCACAACAAGGGAGCTTTTCTTGTTGAAGATTGATCTCATGGTTTTGAGTCATGATTTCTTCCCCGCAGGACCTGATGAGTTTGCTAGTGGGTGATTAGAGCAGTAGTCAAAAAGTCACTGTGAACCATAGTTAACTTGGCCATCAATCAGATGCGACTGTGGACTCTGCTGGCATGACAAAAGGACTGCAAGGGTTTGGATCCTGCCGGTAGGTCTAGACTCGGGGATGTGGCAAGGGAAACCCTGTAGGGACTAAGCTACAGGCTTTGTACCTACTAGCGTACTGTAAGCATTTACCAGCAATTCGGCGATAAGGCTTTGAGGGGGGCCGGTCGGGTGTGCGGGGCTTGGGATCCAGATCGCGGATGCTCTCCATGGCGAATTACAGGGCGAGATGGAAGCCGTGTGGCATCGGCCATCACACTTGGTGACTCTGCTATCAATGCTAACAACGAGTGGCCGGTCGAGGCTTCAGGAATGGTGACATTTGCAAGAGAAAAATCTACGGATCGAAATACGCGTATGTAGAAAGTCGAGGTATCTGATCTTCTCTCCCCTTGTTTTATCCACGGCTCCGGGCGTCCTCTACTTGATTTGAACTTCGTACTGAGCCATGGCTGCGAGAATGATAGCTAGTGCTCACCTGTATTTACACGTTATAAATAATTACCTCACTTCCATTGCAATTGACAGCGACTCCCGTCTTTAACTAAAGGTGCCCTGTTGATGCAATTCCCCCACGATGCAACGGATGCAACGGAAGTGCCAGTCTTCCATCACGCCACCACGCGATAGTACGAGTTACCTCGTGGCTGTGATAGCTAAAAAGAAACCAGGTGACCTGATGCAGGGTCTCGACCTGTGCAAGCATTAGGGGAGAATAAATCATGCGTGCGTGTATGTATACTTACTGCATTATTATGTACGTGTGGAACGACCGATGCCCTGGTGTGCGCCCTCCAACAAAGTGCCGGTGGCGCCGTCTACCATGTCTTTCTCCTTGGCGAATGTACACCGAGAGAAGAGGAAGAATGGAAAACTTTCGATGTTTTAGCGTACCCTCCACAGTTACATCACCAATCGCTATCACCAACACCAACACCCATCACTTAAACACCACCATGCATATAGGGCATCGCACCACCAGCGAATATTTGCTCGCACCGCTTCCCTACCACTCAGCCTCATCATATCATTCTAAGATCCAAAAAAATCGAACTCTTTACGGCTAATATTGCTATAATTGAGCGCTTGGCACCATTTGATTCTGCAGCTGTCGCATTCCCACCGTCGGTCACGTCGGCACCACTCGGCGACACTATTCCAGCCTTCACACCGTTCCCACTGAGCGCTTACCCACATCTCCTTGTCCTTGATCCAAAAATGCCATACACTCGTCCATTGAAACCATCTCCATGCTCCCCGTCATCTGAGACAGTCCATTTGGATGTACCATGGTCTTTGCCAACGAAACCCCGACAATCTGAGAACCAATCCGCTAAGAATCTCCCCCAGGCGCTAAGGGACTCTCGGACTCATGAATCATCCTTGACGCCGCCCCCTTCAGATATTGTGGCAGATCTGAGAGCATCCTGTGATGCCCCTCACAAATCCGATGATGCAGTCCTTACCGAATCCGAAGACGAAACAGAGGACTGGCGACAAAGCAAACAGCGGGTAGTTCGCAAAATGTCTGGCGAGTTGGTCCGGCCCATACTACGCCCGCCGCCGTCTCGTCGGCGCCCTGCGAGCATGCCAACCAGTCCCACCGCCACAAAGTCGGTTCACTTCCACAGCCACAGAGACTCTCAATTTTTTTCGATTGGATGTCCCCTTTCTATCAGCGCTGGGTCACGATCCGGTCAAGTCGATAAGAGCAGCAGGGAACGTCCCATGTCCCGACAAGATGCAGCGGGTCAGTGGGAGATGGTTACGCCCAACTTCCCGCGGCAGAGCGGATCGCGCGAGTCCCAATTTGTGTATATCAAGAAGTTGAGGTTATTGGACGACCAAAATTCCATGCAAGGCTTGGTGGCTGTCCGGAATGTGGCATTTCAAAAGTCGGTTACCTGTCGCTTCACGTTTGACAACTGGAAGACGACCTCGAACGTCGCCGCAGCATACAGCGATGGAAACGCCTCAGGAGAAGCCCCTTCGGGCTACGACTTTTTCGTCTTCACCATTGAGCTCTCCGACATTGTCAACCTCGAATCCAAAATTGCCCACTTGTCTGTCCGCTACGCCGTCAATGGCCAAGAGTATTGGGATAACAACTCTGGCCGCAACTTTCAGGTCTGTTTCTTCAAGAAGACTTTGCCGCGGGATGACAATGTCCTGGTTCAGGTTGTTCCATTGCAGTCACGTAATGGCGTCCCCAATAATGTCACGGTGGTGAAGCCCACGTCTAGTCCCTTTCGAGGGTTGGACCTCGCAAAATGTTACAGCATCAGCGCATCACTTAATGCAACGGTCCGAGCTGCCAAACGCAAAGCTTCTAGAAACGACAGCGCGGGGTCTATGAACGCTACGGTTGGCAGTCTCAAGCTATCGTCTCGTTCATTTGCGCAAAAGTCGACAAAGTCTGGCATCAGTGCAGGCTGCTCCGAGTCAAAGTTCACCATCTCAATGCGCAGTGGCTCCGACAGATACTGCTCCCAGCGTGCGCTGACAGCACACACCCTCCTTGGCGACATCGACATGTACGACAACTTAAACACAATACCCTTTCGTCCGTATGGGTTATGTTGAATGATGGATCGATGGTTTCACTTTTGCCACTGGCTGTATTTCTGATTTGTGTTCTGCTGCCACTGGCCATATTCGATAATAATAAATGAAGAAGATAGATCTTGGGTCGAATGGATCCGAGATAACAGAACAGAGGTAGTGTAGGATATTAGCGATGTGGGCTGAGCTTGCAGCGAAATGGCGCGGAATTGGGGTGTACGAGAATGACCAGGTTTCCCACACACTTCACTCAAAATTCATTCTTGAGTTTTATAAATAAATCGAGCGCTAAAAGATTTATGAAGGGTCTAGAGATTAGATTGGAAGAAAACATAGTTGACTTGTGGTGTGATCAGCTTGAACAGGCGCTAACATGTGATTAATGGGCTTCATATGATAGTTACGCGCGCATGACGCAATGAGAAGCATTGTACAGGTATACGGACCAGCCTAGGAACTTATGAAAAATCGTCTGGACGCAAACGAGGCGATCGAGTTCTTCCGCGCAGGTCTCGTCAAAGTGCCGTTCACGATGGTTTCCCTCAGCCGGCTCTCGGAGGTGTTTGATTTGATGGCCATGGGCAAAATCGTTGTTCGATACGTCGTTGACACCGCTAATTGATGTCTCGGTGTATATTAGAGCTGTCGATTCTGAATGACCCGATTACGGCATGAATATCTATTGGGAGTGCAGAAGGCGAACGCCCTGTGAACTCTGTTGTTACTATACATGGACTAAGTTGAGGTAGGATTCCGATTACCCCGCGCCATCCGTTTGTAGGTTCGAGGAAGCCGCGAAAATTCAATCGCAGCGAAGTACCATTGGTGCAGTACGGCGGATTGCCTTGAGTGTGAGGGGCCTAAATCCGGTACCTAAGTGATCGTCGTCCCTTCGGGGTGCCCAGAACGGGACCCCGTCTAGGCAAAGACCAGCGTAGCCAGAAGCGCGA